>NW_007119517.1:0-474 GCF_000164805.1 Carlito syrichta
GGAATTGAACCTATACTTAAGAATTCAAAATTCTTCGGGCTACCTAATTACACAATATTCTATAGTAAGGTCAGCTAAATAAGCTATCGGGCCCATACCCCGAAAATGTTGGTTCATATCCTTCCCGTACTAATTAAACCCCTAACCTTATCCTCCATTTTCCTTACCTTATTTTCAGGTACTATAATCACTATATTCAGCTCACACTGACTAGTAATTTGAATCGGACTACAAATAGATATATTGGCTATCACACCAATCCTAATTGAAAAAGCCTACCCCCGCTCAACCGAAGCAGCTACTAGATACTTTCTGATCCAAGCTACAGCTTCTATACTTCTAATAATAGCCGTAATTACAAATACAAGTTATTCCGGACAATGAACTGCTATAAACAAATTCAATCTAGCATCCTCAATAATAATCTTAATTGCCTTAATAATAAGACTAGGTCTCTCACCCTTTCACTTCTGA
>NW_007119518.1:0-603 GCF_000164805.1 Carlito syrichta
AAGGCAGAATTATAACATGTATTCCAAGGTATTAAAAGGAAAGGGAGTTATCATTGGAGTATTATACAATTCTTAAAAAAGAAATCCCAGCATAGTGAATATTTCTAGGCCCATCTCTGAATTGCAACAATTTTTAAAGTTAAAAAAAGTAGAAAAAACAAAAAAAAAATCAGTTGCATTCTTTACAACTTTCATTTATTATCTATTTGATTATTTATTTTAATTTTTTTTAAATGTGGTGTACAATTCAGAGTTAGATATACAGTAATTGGTGCTGGGAAAAGGCTGAAAACATGCACAAGATTGAAACAGGACCCCTATCTATCACCACATATATTAACTCTAAATTGATCAAAGGCCTAAACGTAAAAGAGGAAATTATAAAAATCTTATAATACGCAGGAGACACCATTAGGAAAACTGGAACTGGAAACTAATTCCTCTTCAGTGCCCTAAATACCCAAGCCTTAAAAAAATTAAGTTAGACAAGTGGGTTCTCATCAATGTAATATACTTCTGCAAAACAAAAAAGGTCACCAAAAGAGCAGGGGAAAAATCCAACAGAAAGGGAAAAACGATTCTAAACTAATATATCTGTAAAAA
>NW_007119519.1:0-760 GCF_000164805.1 Carlito syrichta
CACCGAAGGTTATGAGCAAAAGGAGGCAAAAGAGGGGGCCCAAGACAGGGAGAAGGTAAGGGGGGAGTCCATTAAGTCCGGTCCAAAGCGGGTTCTCGAACAATTCTTTTCTTCGCTTGATGAGGTCTTCTTGTAATTTCTTGATTTTGTCTCGGACGATGCCAGACTTGTTGGCGTAGAAACAGCATCGTTCCTGTAAAGCTAAACAGATTCCTTCCTGTTCTGCAGTTAATAGGTCTAATCCTCTGCGATTTTGTAGAACTACCTCAGCTAAAGAATCAATTTGATCTTGTAGATCATTAATAGTTCCAGAGAGAGTTTGAACATCATCAATTAACTGACGAGACAACTTATTATAGGTATTAACAGCGACCCCTATCCCCGCTCCGCCGGAGGCTACAGCGGTTGTAATCCCCAAGCTTAGAAGTAGGGGAATGGCTTGGAGAGCACGCCGGTGGCGTCCCGCTATAAGGTCAAGACTAGGGAGAGGGACAGGTTCATCCCCGGGGATGATAGAGATGTCGGGGAGAAGGCTAGCTGTAACGCAGAGGCCTGTCCAATTGAAAGGGAGCATGGTGTAGGCAAGGTTGCCTCCACAAATGAACACTTGTCCTGGAGGGGGGCAGATGGAGGTGGAAACGTTAGTTACAGTATGACAATCGGAAAAGGTGACAAATCCGACGTCACTATCATAAGATTATTTTGAATTTCCCTTGAAGCAACCGGAGGATTTGAACCCGAGGGCTGTACTCTGAAGGGG
>NW_007119520.1:0-802 GCF_000164805.1 Carlito syrichta
GTTTCTCCTCTAAACATTGCAAGATAAATTGTATCTTTACCCACTACACATCTGCTTCTTTAAACTCACTAGCTTGTTGATGTCAGCAGAATATTGCAATAAGATATCGGGAAAATGTCCAACTCTAACTTTAGCTAACCAAAATGTAAGCTAGGACTACTTAAGGGAGCTCTGAGCAGGGGTTCGGGGATGTCTTGCTTGGAATCCTCTTCCTGAAAGTGGTCGCCAGTTGGCAGAGCCTTGACTATTAAACTTCTTCTCTGTTAAAATTAAGTCATTGGGCTGTTATTTAATTGCTCAGGCCCTACTTCACAACAACACTAGCTGGTGCATTGATGCCAATGGGTTGCTGAAACACTTACTTGCCTAGCAAGGAAATCCTGTCCTAAAAGGAGCCCATTCTCCAAAAAATAATTCCCTTTTTTTCCAGCTCTCCAGCCCAATGTCATAACTTAGTTTTCAAAATCTTGACAGTTGGCTGGGCTCGGTGGCTCAGCCTGTAATCCCAGTGCTTTGGGAGGATGAAGAGAATGGATTGCCTGAGCCTGTGTGTTCGAGACACACCTGGGCAACCTGGCAAGGCCTCATCTCTACAATAAATCAAAAATTAGCTGGGCGTGGTAGTGCATGCCTGTAGTTCCAGTTACTTAGAAAGCTGAGATGGAAGGATCGCCAGAGCCCAGCAGATTGAGCTGCTCCTGGCCACTGCACTCCAGTCTGGGTGACAGAGTGAGACTCCAACTCAAAAAAAAAGAAAAAATCTTGACAGCCTTTCCATTCCAGTGTGGTTCAAATGTCACAA
>NW_007119521.1:0-756 GCF_000164805.1 Carlito syrichta
ACAGAAAAATAGAAGTGAGAAATAGAAACAGCTGGAATGGTTAGAGCTCAGTGTCTGCCGTATTGCAAAATAGTTTGAACAGTTGGTCACCTGTGATAGGTCAAAACTCTGTGATTGGTTTAAGAATAGGTTTCAATTTATTTACACACTTAGTTGGGCAACATTTGCTATATGTGGAGGAATCTTTAAGCCAAACTTGCCATATTTAGGAGGGCAGCTTTAAGCTAAACTTAATTTAACAGACATTATAGGCCAAACTCCGTGGCTCAGCCTGTAATCCCAGCACTTTGGGAGGATAGGGCGAGTGGATTGCCTGAGCTTGCGGGTTCAAGAATAGCCTGGGCAACTAAGCAAGACCTCATCTCTACCATAAATCAAAAGTTAGCCAGGTGTGGTAGCGTGAGCCTGTAGTTCTGGCTACTTGGAAGGCTCAAGTAGAAAGATCGCCAGAGCCCTGTAGGTCAACGCTGGTGTGGCCCTGAGTGTGCCACTGCACTCCAGCCTGGGTGATGGAGTGAGACTCTGACTCAAAAAAATTTTTAAAAAGACATTTTAACCCTAAAATTAGATAAACATCTTGTCTCAACATTTCTAAAGTTAAACTCAGCTTTTCTGTTAAAATTTTAAATATTCATGCCTTTTTCCCTCCTCTTTGTGACACGTAGCCACTAATACAAAAATTTTAAAATAAAAAAACCAAAAACATAAACATGATTTCAGCTTGTCTCACCTGTTCTGTGTTTCATCCAGTCAGTT
>NW_007119522.1:0-683 GCF_000164805.1 Carlito syrichta
GCACAATCCCATTCACAATAGCCAAAAAAAATGAAATACCTTGACATTTTCCTAACAAGAGATGTGAAAGACTTTTACAATAAAAACTGCAAAACACTGCTCAAAGAAATCAAAGATGACACAAACAAGTGGAAAGTGTCCTAGGCTCATGGATTGGTAGAATCAAAATTGTGAATATGACCATCTTACTTAAGAGAATCTACAGATTTAATGCATTACCCATCAAGTTGCCAGCAACATTCTTCTCAGATCTAGAAAAAAACAATATGGGAATTCATATGGAAACACAAATGACCAAGAATAGCCAGAAAAATCCTCAGCAAAAAAAAAAAAAAAAGCAGGAGGTATCACAGTACCAGACTTCAAACTTTACTATAATGTTACAATAATCAAAACAGTTTGGTATTGGCACAGGAACAGGCATATAGACCAATGGAATAGAATTGAGATTCCAGAAGCAAAACCTCAATTTCTCAACCAACTCATCTTTGATAAAGCCTCCATCTCCCACCACCAGGGAGAGGAGAACCTATTTAGTAAATGGTGCTGGGAAAACTGACTGAACACATGCAGAAGGTTCAGACAAGATCCCTATCTATCCCCATACACCAAAATTAACCCTAATTGGGATCAGAGACCTAAGTGTCAAACCTCAATCATAAAGAACTTTAGAAAATGCAGTA
>NW_007119523.1:0-823 GCF_000164805.1 Carlito syrichta
TCCTCCTGCCTGTGCTGAGACCTCTTGGAAGCTGCTGACTCAGTCTTGGTCCCTCATTCCTCAGAAATTCCCCAAATTTCTGCATCTTGCTCTGGCTTGTGCCACTTCCGTTCAATCCTTGCTTCCTCAATGGCTAGGGCATTGCAAAGATCTTTCCGACTCATCCATGAAACTTTGTCCTCACGATGGCGCTGTGGCTCCAGAGGACGCTCACAGGCCTGTCTGACACCCGCCCATCAACTTGGAAAAAAAAGGGCCATCGAACTCTCCTCCCTGTGAACCACCTTCAGTTTTTTTCTTCCTGAGCTCAACAAAATTCCAGACACTTGGAAGGCTGAGCTGGAAGAATCGCCCGAGCCCAGGAGTTGGAGGCTGCAGTGTCTGTGACCGTCTACTCTGTGCGACAGAGTTAGACTCTGACTCTAACAATCAAACCCCAAAATAAAGAAAACAAACCCTTGAAAAATGAAAAATGAGTAATGTTGGAAAAATCGTGAAGAAAGAGGCATTGCGTATGTTTATCCTGTTAGAAGTGTGAGTTAGGTTTTAAAATTGTGAAACGCTTTGGGGTTAGCTGTACATGTGCTAACAGCCTACAGTATAGAAACTGCAATCTTAGGAATACCTTTGAGAGAAATCATTCCCCTATGTAATGAAAAGACATGGACTATAACAGTTATGTCCTCATAGTTTCTTAGCTACGGTCTCAAAACCATACAAATGTTCATCCACAAGTTTGAAAAACATATTTGAGGGTCATCAGAAAATGACGAAAAATGAATAATGTACATTAACATGGTTGCATGTAGAAAACCAAATTTTT
>NW_007119524.1:0-668 GCF_000164805.1 Carlito syrichta
AAACAAGTTAACCTGATCAGCACCTCATGACCTTCATGACACAGACCCCATAAACATGGCAACAGTCACGTGACTAACCCACCCATCTGCCTGCTGTGCTTCACCTGATGTCAGTACCTGTGCTTACCTGTCACCTTCATGATGATGTAGAACAGACAACTCCTCGTTCACCTAAAGACCTGCCCCCATCAAAGGGAATGTTTAAAAGACATTCAACTTTACACAGCAGTGAATATTCCTTTGCTAAGCTACAGTCTGGCCACATGTCTCTCTGAGCGATTGCAGCCATGTTTCCTAATTTTGACCTCCTCCCCTACATCGGGAAGGTGAATCTCCTCTCCTCTCTAATTTACTTTCTAAAAAACTATATCATGCTATCTAACTTCTGTACAATTTTTTGCATCTTTCAAGAGTCACTGGATTGCGCACCACAACACCGGTGGGTCTGATCTAACATTTTAAATTCCCCTACCAGGATTCTCAACCTAACATTTTTAGTGGTCCCACGGAGATTCTGGCATCTAACATACATATTGTATCCACTTGTGAGGAAAGTGACTCCATTTTTCAGAAATCAAAGTGAAAATTTAGAAAATAATGCAAACTCTTCAAACCCAGAAACGCTTTATGTTTTCAAAGAGTTCCACGAAGTCCCATGTCCAGTCATT
>NW_007119525.1:0-507 GCF_000164805.1 Carlito syrichta
AATTGACAACCTAACAAGCCACCTAAAGAAGCTGGAAAAGCAAGACCGCAAAAACCCTAATTTCAGCAGAAGAATCCAGATCACCAAAATAAAAGCCCAAATCCAGAACATAGAAGACAAAAAGATAATACAAAAAATAAATGAAACAAAAAGCTGGTTCTTCGAAAGGGTAAACAAGATTGATGGTCCCCTAGCTAGACTGACCAAGAAAAAACGAGAAAAAAACCAAATAAGCATAATCAGAAACACAAAAGATGAAGTCACATCTGACCCTGAAGAAATACAAAAGATCATTAGAGACTACTACGTACACTTGTATGGAAACAAACTTGAAAACCAGAAGGAAATGGAGGACTTTCTGACATCACACAACCTACCTAGGTTGGAACAACAAGAAATTGAGACCCTTTATACGCCCCTAACAATCACGGAAATCGACCATGTAATAAAAAAAACTTCCTACAAAAAAAAGCCCTGGTCCAGATGGATTTTCCAGCAGAATTCTAC
>NW_007119526.1:0-549 GCF_000164805.1 Carlito syrichta
GTCAAAAGAATCCTTATCAAAAGAAACAAAGCAGTAACTATTGCTGTTCAAGACTTCAAACTTTACTGTTAGTTTACAGCAATCAAAACAGTCCGGTATTGGTACCAAAATAGGTATATAGGCCAATGGATCGGGAAAGAGAATGAAATCCTCAAATTCTCAACCAACTCACCTTTGAAAAAACCTCCAAGACTCACTTGAGAATATAGAACACATTCAGTAAATGGTGCTGGGAATAGTCTGACCTCATGCACAAGATTGAAACCAGACCCCTAACTATCACCATAAACATTAACTTTAAATGGATCAAAGACCTAAACGTAAAAGACCAAATTATTATCTTAGAAAACTCCAGGAGGCACTTTATGGAAACTGGAACCAGGAACTAATTCCTCTTCAAAAAGCTAAATGCCCATACCTTCAGAAGTAAGTTAGATAAGTGGCATCACATCAAATTGATACACTATTGCAAAACAAAAGAAACCATCAACACAGCAGGTAGACTGCCCAAAGATTGGGAAAACTATTCTCAAACCCTATATCTGCCAA
>NW_007119527.1:0-750 GCF_000164805.1 Carlito syrichta
AAATTTATTTAAAAAGACTTGATTTTATTAACTTACTTTAATACTATATATTCATATATCCTATTACATACCTAACTTTGAACTATAACTATATATCTATTACCTACGAACTTATCCTAAACCTAAAGTTTTATCACAAATTATATAAATCTTAAATCTTTAAACTATTGTCTTTTATACCTATTAATTACTTTATTTAATAATCTTATACCTAAGTTCTTAACACAACTATTATCTTATAATAATCTGTTATAAATCTTATCATTAATACTTAAAAATTATGAATTTACTTTATGTTCTAAAAAACTTAATTCAATACCATTTTACTTAAAATCTAAGCCTGATTTCCTGTTAGGGAAAACTATTTGTGTCTCAAAACCTGTCATGCCACTTAAGACAATGAACTGCACCGTTGCCATGACGACAGCCGGAGGCTGAAGCAGGTGGAGAGTCTCTGCACGTAAAAGAACGTTCTGCTTTGGCTAAAGGCAACATAACAAAACTATTATAGCAATTATAATGTTTTAACCTGAGGTGAAACAACATACTGAAAAACCAGTATACCAGGAAATAATACCAGGAAATGACAGCTAAAAAATCTTAAGAGGAAAGACAGTTTAGAAAAAAAGAGATTTTAAAGTAATTCTGCTGCACGTTTCTCATAAAATAGAATAAGTCCAATATTGAAAATCTTAGCTATCTTAAATACACTGGTTACCATTCATATGTACACACTTGATGTTATATCCT
>NW_007119528.1:0-815 GCF_000164805.1 Carlito syrichta
TGAAAGATGGAACTCTCCCCAAATCATTTTACGAAGCCAATATCACATTGATACCCAAACCAGGTAAAGATCCAACAAAGAAAGAGAACTACAGGCCAATATCTTTGATGAACATAGATGCTAAAATTCTCAACAAGATCCTAGCAAACCGGATTCAGCAATACATCTCAAAAATCATCCATCATGACCAAGTAGGCTTCATTCCTGGCATGCAAGGCTGGTTCAATATTCGTAAAACCATAAATGTAATTAAATACATCAACAGATGTCAAAACAAAAACCACATGATCATATCACTAGATGCAGAAAAAGCTTTTGATAAAATCCAGCACCCCTTCTTGATAAAAACCCTTGAACATCTAGGCATACGGGGAACATACCTCGAAATAGTAAAAGCCATCTACGAGAAACCCACAGCCAGCATACTCCTAAATGGACAAAAATTGGAACCAATTCCCCTGAAAACTGGAACTAGACAAGGATGCCCACTCTCTCCCCTCCTGTTCAACATAGTATTGGAAGTCCTGGCTAAAGCAATCAGAGAAGATGAGGCAATCAGAGGTATTCAAATAGGAAAAGAGGAAGTCAAGTTATCTCTCTATGCAGATGACATGATGGTGTACCTTGAACACCCAAGAGAATCTGTCAAAGGTCTCCTTACATTGATAAAAGCCTTTGGCAAAGTCTCAGGATACAAAACAAATGTACAAAAGACAATCGCATTTCTCTACACCAATAATAAACAAACAGAACCCAAATAAAAAACACAGTTCCATTCACAATAGCCACAAAAAAATGAAATACCTTGGCATCTT
>NW_007119529.1:0-741 GCF_000164805.1 Carlito syrichta
CTCAATTCTTAACGTGCATTTTACTCTACCTACGAGCAATTATCTCTCACTGTTGATTACTCCATCTGTTTGAGCCTTTCTTTGCAAGACCATCAGGACAATCACACACTTTCCTGGTTAGCAGCACTCCATATATATATATAAATTTATTTATTTATTTATTTATCTCATCCTCCTTGCAACTTGATCTCCTTGTCTTCTTCTAATCACCATTCTTTAATGATGACATCCATTTCTATGTTTTCTATATACTTTGATTACTAGAAGTTTATCTGTAGTCATGACTTCTGTCCTGAGTTGTACACTAATATTGCTAATAGACATCCCAAAATTGATGTCTAAAATAATACTTTAAAAAAGTCTTCCTCTAACCGGGCTCGGTGGCTCAGCCTGTAATCCCACACCTTTGGGAGGCTGAGGTGAGTGGATTGCCTGAGCCCACGGGTTTGAGACCTGCCTGGGCAGTGAGACCTCATCTCTACAATAAATCAAAAAATCAGCCGGGCATGGTAGCGCATGCCTGTAATTCTGGCTACTCGGAAGGCTGAGGTGGAAGGATCGCCGGAGCCCAGCAGGTCGAGGTTGCAGTGGCCGGGAGCGGCCACTGCACTCCAGTCTGGGTGACCGAGTGATATTCCAACTCAAAAAAAAAAGTCTTCCTCATTCATTCTCCTCCATTTCAATAAATGTGACCACCATGCACCCTATTCTTAGGCCATAAGTCTTGGACCATATTGATTC
>NW_007119530.1:0-853 GCF_000164805.1 Carlito syrichta
ATAGGTGATTGTGAGTGAGTGTATGTGTACATGGTCTGTTTCTCTGATCCATGTCTCTATTGAGCAAAAGGAAATGCCCTGAGAGTTAAATAACTATTAGGATGCATCTGAATAGCAACATTAACTGAAGTGTGTGTGTGTGCATGTGTGTGTACACACTTATAAAAGAAATAAAGAATCAAACTAGCGTAGTTAAGAAATTTGAGAATTGTTCCTTCAATTCCTAGGAGAAAACTTGTTAGAAATTACTTGTCATCAACTCCTACATCAGATATTATGAAATTAGGGCTCATGGATTCATTTGTGTAAGAGTATCAGGGGGTTGTCTGAACCCCCCTCACCAGTAATGCATTTCATGTGCATGGGAAAATATGTATGGGTAAGAATCAATAGTCTTTTTAGCTAATTTCTTAGTCATGAAAGAATTAATTAAAGAGTGAGGAAGAATTGAATAACCACGGAGTCTCTTGGCTCACTTGAGTAATTGCACTTCATAAAAATGTACACGATTATAAACACTCTCACAACCAAAAAGACTCATATGACAAATTGAATTGCTCATAAAGGCATTTGTCAGACATAAATCACTGTAACAAATGTGTCCAAAGAGGTTTGCTTCTAATATGCTCAATTCTAATTTATTACAAAACAGCGCACAAACCTACTGCACAGTGAATTCATCTGTTCATTCAACAAGTAGGTAGGGGTGCCCTGCTCATGAGAAACACGGTCTCACTCTGGACTCAGATACAGGATGGTGATGGCAGAGGGTAACGCTTCCACCCTCATGGAATTTGCATCCTTGAAATGCACACTTTAGTCAACAAAGGCTGCTCTCATACTACTCTACAGA
>NW_007119531.1:0-410 GCF_000164805.1 Carlito syrichta
CTCTCCATTTTCTCTTCTGCCACTGACTCGTGACCTCTGTGAGAGGCTTTTGCCCCCACAACTTCCCAAAGACATCTACTATCAGCTTGGCTTCCTAGTGACTTCTACCTTGCCAGGTCCCAGAGGTCCTCTCAGAGTCTGTCTTTCTGGCCACTGCTCTTCAGTCTGCTTTGTAACTTTAAACATAATTTATATGCAAATTACTCTCAAATGAGTTATCTCCAGCCAGGACTCTTTCCTGAACACCTTGGACTAGAACACCCAGATCACTAGATGGCATCTCCACAGGGATATGGAGGAGGCAAAGGCATGTCTAGGCTAGATTTTTTTTTTTTTTTTTTGAGTCAGGGTCTCACTCTGTCAGCCCGTGATTGCCACTGTAGTACAGTGGCAATCACGGCTCATCGCAG
>NW_007119532.1:0-671 GCF_000164805.1 Carlito syrichta
GCTTGGTTCTCCAGATCTTCTTTGATGATTAGATGGCACTTTATGGCTTCTAGAAAAAAATTATCCTTTTCTACTTAAGCTAGCAACAGTTTTCTGTTGCTTGCAACCCATAATCCTGACTGATAAAGCCAATACATTCATCATTATAAACTATTTAGGATTAACAAAGTCCTGTTACCATAATTCTTGTATCATTTCCAATCCCTAAGTGAGATATGTCAGATTTACAAAATGTTGGGGGAACTCTTAGAAGTCTCCAAGAAATTCATTGTCTGATGGGAATAAAATAGAATAAGTATGTTCTATACCACGTGACATGATTCACAGTTTAAAGCAAAAAATGGCAAGAACTAACTATGAGGAGGGACCAAAAAAACCAAACAATAAAATGGAATTATTTTTGAAAGGAGGGCCCCTTGTAGTACAGGTTTCCCCATGAGGTGTTCTAGAATTTCC
Source organism: Carlito syrichta (assembly GCF_000164805.1). Classification (NCBI taxonomy): domain Eukaryota; kingdom Metazoa; phylum Chordata; class Mammalia; order Primates; family Tarsiidae; genus Carlito; species Carlito syrichta. The sequence goes on from NW_007119532.1 coordinate 457, forward strand.
CATCAGCACAGTGTAGCAGCTAACATTGTTGTGAGAGGCTGCATTTGTCTTAAGTTTATTATTATTATTATTATTATTTTTATTATTATTATTTTGGCTTATTTCTATGGACTTGTCCATTTATGATGGGTGATTTATAAACACAGCTGTCCACACCACAGAAAGTATTCAGCACTTTTGGACACAAAACAGCATGACTCCTGGGGCCCCACCCT
>NW_007119533.1:0-667 GCF_000164805.1 Carlito syrichta
TCCCCAACCCGCTCGGTGTGCCGGAGGGGAAGGCCGGAAGCCAGCCCTAAGCTGCCGTTCCCTGCGCGGCCTGCAGTCCCAAGACTCACCGGGTCCGCCATCCACGCCAGGCGCTTGGATCCCAAGAGATCCGGCCTCTGCGGGGGTTGTGAGACCTTGGCGGTCGTCGTCGCTGGCGCCGATCGAGGATCTGGCACCCCCAGAGCCATCCTGGGACCCGTCGGCCTTTCGAAGGAGGAACGGGGGCGGCTCCGGGGGTTCCCAAGGCGGCTCCACTTCTGCGTTGGTCAGGCTGCCTGGAAAATCCCTTGAGCGCTCCGCGCATCGGGAGCCTTCCGTCGCTTGGCGGGCGTGGGGGTGGCGGTGACGCCGGGGGCAGAAAAACGGTCGCAGGGTATTGTCGCTCCGCGGGACCCCCGCGAGCCCCTCCCAGCCTCCCGCGAGGAGGCGCGGGCGCCTCCTTGTACCAGTGATCCCGTGTCCCTGCCCGCCCGCTGCTGGCTGGGGTCACTGGGGGGCTGACGTGGGGAGTCCTGGGTGTCCTTTTCCAAGGCGGCGCCAAAAGGGGTGGCGGAGCCAGAGTTGAAAAGCCGGGGTGCAACCGGCAGGTGGCGCCGTTCTCGGGGCGTCAGGTCTCCCATCCAAGGGCTCGGCGGGAGCGTCCCTG
>NW_007119534.1:0-767 GCF_000164805.1 Carlito syrichta
CTTATAGATTTTTTTGCCTCAATGCTCTATCTAGGGTTGTTAGTGGAGTATTTAAGTCCCCAGTTATGATTCTGTTAGAGTCAATATCTTCTTTTAGTTTAATTAGCCATTGCTTTCTAAATTTTGGTGTTCTTGTGTTAGATACATATGTGATTAGAATGTATATTTCTTGCTAGTGGATTGAATCTTTTATCATTATGTAGTGTCCTTCTATATCATTTTCAATTTTTGATAGTTTGAAGGCTGTTTGTATAATATTGGAATCACAGCTCCTGCCTTTTTCTGTTTTGTGTTCACCTGAAATTTCATTTTTTATCCTCTAACTACTTTGAGTCTGTAGCTGTCCTTTGTAGTAAGATGAGTTTCCTGGGGACAGCATACTGTTGAGTCATGCTTTTTAAAAAAATCCAGTTTGCCGTTCTATGTCTTTTTGGTGGTGCATTTAGTTCATTCACATTCAGACTGATTTTTGAAATATGAGAGTTTATCCCTGTCATATGGTAATTATAAGGCTCTTTTGTTTTATTTTAATTTTTGTGTTAATAAACGTGTGTGTTTTAAATTTTGTGGGTGTGCTATATGCTCTGTTGGCTCTGTGTTTGCCTGTACTCTTGCGAAATGCATGGCCATTCTATTTTTTCTTCTGTGCTCAACACCTTCTGCAGCAACTCCTGTAGAGCTAGTCTGGAAGCAACATATTCTCTTAGGGATTTGATATCTGGGAAAGATTTTGATTCTCCATCACTAATGAAACTTAGCTTGTCTGG
>NW_007119535.1:0-791 GCF_000164805.1 Carlito syrichta
AAGAATTTCACAAGGGTCTCTGAGAAAAAGTTTGTTTAGAAAGTAAATTACAGAAAAACCGGTTTGGTCCACCTCCTCAAGTTTGAAGAGGGGTCCAAACACCGAAGAGATATTTGGTGCTGAGTGTTTGAAGCTGGGTGTTTCTAAGGCTTTCTCTAAGAGTTTGAGAACAGGAGCATTTTTGTGAAATGTGACATGGGAGGGGGGAGGTTGTCGTCACGGCAGATAACTGTCCGATATGGCAGCGACCGGAGTTTCAGATAGTTGATCACATAGACAGGGAGTGTAGTGCGAGGTCTGTAAAACAAAGTTTCGAGACACAAATATTATTTTCAAATGTCCTTGAATTTAGCGAACAGAAAGACATTTAACTAGGAGCGCGTTGATCATGGGAAATGGAAAGAGGGTTGGAGCCAAAACGTGAGCCAACACCAAGCCTCCTGCCCACAGTGGCTGAAGTTACGCCATTTGGGCTTTTTTTGTTCTTTATGATTCTTGTGTGTGTGTGTGTGTGTGTGTGTTGAAGTCTCACTCTGTCACCCAGACTTGAGTGCAGTGACACATTCCAGGCCAACGGAGCCTCCACCTGCTGGGTTCTGGCAATCTTTCCGCCACAGCCTTTCAAGTAGCCGGAACTACAGTCGCGTGCTATTATGCCCGACTGGTTTTTGATTTATTGTAGAGATGAGATCTCACCGATTTGCCCTTGTGTGTCTGGAACCCACAGCCTCAGGCAACTCACCCACCTCGGCCTCTCAAAGTGCTGGGATTACAGGCTGAGCCACCCAGCT
>NW_007119536.1:0-801 GCF_000164805.1 Carlito syrichta
ATTCCTTTGGGTTGAAGCACTCTGTTCTTGATCCTCAGGGGAAATAAAGAGAAGAAAATAAAAGCCATGCACTCCTTATAGAGGACAATAAGTGGAGGGTCACTTAAAAAACATTCCTCTCTGTCAAGGGAAGAGTTTAACAGGCTTCAAAAAAGATCCTCCTGCTATTTCTTCTAAGTTTTGTGCCTTCCTGGGATGAGGATGTTAGTACATTTTCCTAAGACCTTCCAAAAGCTATAATATATTGCCACCAGAAGATTCCGAGGTAAGTCAGGATAGTTCTTTAATTCATTTTACCTAAATGCACACTCTATACCAGATCTAACAGATAGTTCCTGTTCCAGTTCCAGTTTATAGTTTCCTCTCTTCAGAGGTTACTCTTTCATTAAATTGTGAGTGAAAGTAAAATTTAAGCCTAAATTTTTCTGATTCCAAAGTTTTAGGTTTTATATTGCATTCTGCTATACTACCTGAAACAAAAGATTTTAAAAATCCATGAATTTTTATATTCCATATTGTTGATCAATAATGAGCTATTAATAAATTATATTTCCTTATTTATCATAATATAGAATATATTTCTTGGAAGGCTATTATACAGACACACGTTGCTAGTCTCCAGAGGTATAAATTGCATGTGAAAAAGACACAAAAACTTTGACTTATTGGCATTTGTAGTCTAGAGTAATAGACATTAACCAAAAAACCATGCAAAATAAATTTATAATTACAAACTGTAATTACTGTCCTGAAACTAATTTATGAAGTGCTATAGAATGAGGGCTTCTAAAGAAATCAAGA
>NW_007119537.1:0-692 GCF_000164805.1 Carlito syrichta
CCTAACCCTGAATTTTATCCCACATCTTTAAAATAAAAAAAATTTTTAAAAGAAGGACCTTTTATAAGAAAAGACACCTGAGAACTCTCCCCAATTTCCCCCCATTATGCATACACAGACACACACACACACACACACACACACTGAGGAAAGGCCATGTGAGCTCAGAGAAAGGGGGTAGCCATCTCCAAGCCAGAAAGTAGGTCCTCACCAGAAACTGAATCAACCAGACCTTGATCTTGTACTTCCAGACTCCAGAACTATGAGAAAATAAGTTTCTGTTGTGCAAGGCATCCAGCCCATGATATTTTGTTATGATAACCCAAGCTGACTGATGCACACATAATTCCTGTTTTCTCTTTGTATCTGACTCTTGACTGTTTTCCTGACCACCAGCCCTAATGCTCTGGTCACCACAAACTTTGCTGTGCTATAGCTTTTACCGCCTACCTACCAATCACAAAAACTTTGAACAAATATTCTATAAATTGAAGGAAATTAAAGTAGGCAAAGACTCTGTGCAAAAACTTGGGGGCTGCATCCAACCTATACTTGCAATTTAAAATTAACCTTGTCTAGCCGGGCTCGGTGGCTCAGCCTGTAATCCCACACCTTTAGGAGGCTGAGGTGAGTGGATTGCCTGAGCCCGAGGGTTCGAGACCCGCCTGGCAACTTGGCGAGACCTCATCTCT
>NW_007119538.1:0-707 GCF_000164805.1 Carlito syrichta
TGAGGAAGCAAGGGTTGAACAGAACTGGCAGAACCCAGAGCAAGATGCAGACATTTGGGGAATTTCTGAGGACTGAGGGATCGAGACTGAGTCAGCAGCTTCCAAGAGGTCTCAGCACAGACAGGAGGGGGAAAGGGTTTCAGTTTCCTCAGAGTTTGAGCAGTTCTAGAGCATACCATTTGCAGTCAAGATCAGGCCTTGTGGTATTTACCATAGAAACAGGGTACGAGGAGTTGTAGGCATCTTGTTTCTTTTGTTGTGTGAATTCTCACTCTTGTCGCCCAGGCTAGAGTGCAGTGAGGTGCTCATGGGCATCGCAGACTCCAACTGGTGGACTCAGGCTATGCCCCCGACTCACCCTTCCTTGTAGCTGGAAGGTATTTGAGATGCACGCCACCGTGTCGGGCTCACAGGTTAACTGACAAATCATTCCAAGTTGTGCCTGAAAATGATAAGACCCACGACTAGTTATCACCTGGAGAACTGGCCGTATACATGACCTGGCTCTATCCTCTTCCTGAGGCCTTTACTCCTGGATTGGCTTCCTTCTCTCCCAGCTAGGTTCTAGTAGTCTGAATTCAGTTTTCCATCTAAGACTGAAAAGTCTTTTGGCTAAAGCCAAGTAGCTCTTAAGCTGATGCTAAAGCATCAGAAAACAGTCTTCTTTATCCTCCTACAGCATACTCATAACTGGGACCTGTGATTGG
>NW_007119539.1:0-466 GCF_000164805.1 Carlito syrichta
CAAATGTGAGCATACCAATTAAAAAAATACAGCCAAATAACTCAGTAAAACTGATGCAATAAAATTCCAGAAAATCAAATTCTATTTCACATTTGAGAGACTTCAGAAATAACCTCCTGTCTAGTAGAAGTTGTAGACAGGCTTTCCAAATGTTCACACAATCAGCTAACTTCAATGCATAAGGAAATATCTTTGTGCAGTCAAAGGCAATAATTCTAAAATAGTAGTGTGGGGAGAGAGGGTGTCAGAGAAAAAACTGTCAAAATTATTGAGCACTTATCCTGTAAACCTATCAGGAGTTAATGTGCATTGTTCTAGTCATTTTATTTTGCTTTTACATACATAACTATACACATATGAAAACTTATATCCATAAGGCATTTCATTAATTATACCCTATGCATAATTCAACAACTAGTTTTTTTCATTCAAATATATGAGGCTAAATATCTCCTGTCCCCGGCTT
>NW_007119540.1:0-790 GCF_000164805.1 Carlito syrichta
CCTCTGGCTCCCGTAGGGGAAGAGGGGCTCACCTCTGGATGCCTAGAGCGGACAGGGAGCGTGCCCTGCCAGAGTGGGGACAGGCGGATGGCGGGGACAGGCGGGCTCTGATGCTCCGCTCCCTGCACGTGGCTCCCGCCAGGCAGGGCCACCAGGGTCTCCGGAGGAGTGGCTGGTGAGCTCGCCCGTCCTTGGAGTGCTGGCACCCGGCAGTCCCCAAATCCAGAAGCGGTGCCGTGTATACGTGCAGGTTCTGGTTCTTGTGTTCAGCAGAAGGTGATAGGGGTGGGAGTACAGAATCAGAGTGCTCCTTTACTCCAAACTTGGCGAGTGTTTAAAAATAGAATGAACATATCCTGGCTCTCTCCTGCTCCTGCTCCCTCGCTCTCCTTACCTCTCCTGTTATCCTTGAAAACACAAAGGTTAGAGTAGGAATATGCTTAGCCCTCAGAAAGAAGTTTAAATTCATGCTAAAGAGTCTTGAACTTCTTGTAAGACCATTTTTGCTGTTTTTGGTAAAAGGGAAGGGATGAAATTTGCTTTCAGCTTGACTTTTGCAGAGCCAGAGTTTCTCCTGGCCGGCCAAATGAGAGTGCTCTGGGGATGAACGTGTTGGACTGTGAGAATGCTTTTGGTGCCTTTTCAGTCTACCCATTTAAAAATAACTCAGTCCATCTCTTAGATTTGAGAATCAGTAACAACACGAAGGCAGATAGTGGAAAAATCGCCACACAGACTTGGGGAAATGGTGAGTAAGGGGGAAGTGCCTCTCCAAGCACTGTTTCTGGTA
>NW_007119541.1:0-734 GCF_000164805.1 Carlito syrichta
CAGCCTCGACCTGCTGAGCTCCGGCAATCCTTCTGCCTCAGCCTTCCAAGTAGACGGAATTACAGGCATTCGCTACCACACCCGGCTGATTTTTTGATTTATTGTAAAGATGAGGTCTCACTGCCCAGGCGGGTCTCGAACCCGCAGGCTCAGTCAATCCTCTCACCTCAGCCTCCCAAAGGCACGGGATTACAGGCTGAGCCACAGAGCCCAGCTTCAATTACTCTTTACTTGTATGATCTGAGACTTCGTTTCATTTTATTTTTATCCAAACGTAGATAATAACACCTACTGTCAACTTATTGTTGTGCAAATTAGATGAGGTAGCATGATAAAGTGTTTTATTCATTAAGCCCCACAGCATATAAGACACTGCACAGGAAAATCACAGATAAAAATCGACATCCCTTCCAAAAAACCCTGATGATCTATTAAAGGACACGGTTTTCCAAATAACTGTTCTGTAAGACATAGTATAATGCATAGTATAACAGAGTCATAAACAAAACATTATAGTCAGGAGAGCAGCAAAAGCATACATAATGGAGTAAAAAAGAAATTATTGAGAAGAAAGAAAGAACCCATGTTAAAAAGCAGATGACAGATAGTGCGAATTAGCAGGACAGACTGAAATGAAATTATGATGGAATTTGTAAAAATGTGCAATTTTTATCTACTAGATAAAATCCAGAATCAAAATGCAATTCCTTATTAATGAGGGTGTATCAAACTGG
>NW_007119542.1:0-657 GCF_000164805.1 Carlito syrichta
TTAGTTTTTCTTGTATGTTTGGAGTTTAATTCTTACACTGCTAATTATGACCCCTAGAAACTAACTGCATTTAGACACAGATTCTTTTCTGTTTTATTAATAATTAACAAGGACTAAATGGTATTAGGATTTAGGTTTAAGACTAAGCACATTCGCAAATTGTTTCAAGCTCTTCATGTTTTCTTCTAGAGAAATGTCAACTCTGTGATCTGTATGTCTTGTTCAGTGCTCATTTCATTTATAGCCTAATTTATCCCCCCCAAATAAAATACATTCTCTTAGATTAAGTTGCTATGGTAACATTTTAATGATTACTTGTTATAACCTGGACCTTACTATTTGCAAAGTCCTTTAAAAGTCAGTTATCTGCATTACTACTTTGAAATTAAGCTGTGAAGTGATTTTTCTCAAAGCATACCATGGCTAGCTTCAAACCTCAGAGTTTATTGCTGTGAACATTTGTTGCATTTTTCTCATCCCCTACATGGGTATTCATAGAACAGCATGTTTGATGTGATCCCATTTGGCTTAGACCGTAGATATGTGTACAGGCATAAAATGCATTTACATATACATGTGTGAAATGCACCAAGTCAAGTTGGGATCATGCTTACATGTTATTTGTTACCTGCTTTTTTACCATTACAATATACTTAA
>NW_007119543.1:0-760 GCF_000164805.1 Carlito syrichta
CTCAAAAAAAAAAAAGAAAAAAATCTTGACAGCCTTTCCATTCCACAGTGTGGTTCAAATGTCACAAATCCCATTTCTGTTCTACTGCCTTCTCTCTCAGTCTCCACTTGTGACCTTATCGGAAGTTCCCTTTGATCTGTTGACAATGCAAGAGGAGACTTAAGCCAGTTCACAGATATGCCAGGTTCTGCATGATATGCAGTCACCATCTGAAAGTAGATGGTTGCAGCACTACAACCCCTCCCTGGTATATCCCTGAAGAGCAGCAGTGAAAGGAAATCTTTTCAGTGGACAGAACTTAGGGAAGTGCTGCTGGCTGCGCACTTTGCTTGGAAGGGAAAACAGACAGGCATGCAATTCATGGGCTATTGTCAAATAGTTTGACTGGATGGTTGACTTGGAGAAGCATGACTGAAAATTGATGATTAAAAAATTGGAGGAAAAGGTATGTGGATAGACCTGCCTGAATGAGAAAAAAAAAAATTGTGAAGATATTTGTGCCCCAAGCCAAAGAGGGTTTTAATAATCAAGTGGAGAGGACAACCTATTCTGTGGAAACCTGTTAGCCTCTTTCTCCAACCATCCCTGTCATTGCCTGATGGGCTCATGGACAAAGTTGATGGAGGTCACACATGGGCTTAGCAATATGGATTTCCCTTCACCAAGACTGGCCTGTGTATGGTCACCACTGAACATCCAGGTTTCCAGCAGCAGAGATCCAGCATCACTTCCTAGGGTGATAAAGCCAGCCACTTACTGG
>NW_007119544.1:0-760 GCF_000164805.1 Carlito syrichta
CCGGACAGAAAACACCCGCCGGTCCTCGTGTGTGCCAGCGTCTGTCGATTCGCGCGTCGGGCTGTTTTCTCCAGGGTGGGTGGGGAGTTGGGAAGAGGCACGAGGGGACACTTTCGATTCACTTTTTTCTTTACACGATCCATATGTTCTCTGTACTATTTTACGGTCCATTCTATTCTTGAAAAGTATCACGACCACGCTCGTAACAGAAAACCGAAACAAGGGGCTGACGATCGCATCAAAACAAAACAAGAAAAGATATCATTTCCTTTTCATGACTGTATGTCAATAAAAAATACTCACTTTCTACTTAGGAGATACACTTTAAGCTAGGAAGTATTCCTAATCGTGCCCGCCTCGGTGCAATTATATGACACATCGTGATCGTTCAAACTCCTTTCTGACCCGGAATGGCGTCTGATTTACTAAACACGTAAAGCTTTCGTTATTGTTAACGAGCACTGAAAAAAGAAATCGGCGGGACTATGCTTCGCAAGGAGTCTGCGGTAGGTAGAAACCGTGTACACTCAAGGGAGCAGGCAGAAGATAGGTCTTTCAACTGAAGCAGCCCAAGAGCAGGCCGGGGTCTGGCCAGCTGGAGACAGACATGAACTCGGCAGAGCCCAGGGAACCCAGAGACCAGACCGGAAGAAAGGCAACTCGACGGACTAAGCCTTTTTCCCGATGTGCGCTTCATGCGATACGGGTGAGAGACAGATCCCTAGAAGCTGCACGTCACGGGTCGACAAGGACAGACCAC
>NW_007119545.1:0-717 GCF_000164805.1 Carlito syrichta
CTAGCTGATTTAACCAGCTGGCTGATTAGCTAGCTTACTCGTTTTCTAACGTGCTAGCTAGGTGGCATAATCATCTGACTTAACTCATTAGCTAACAAGCTAGCTAGCTGACACAACCAGTTCACTTAACTCGTTGGCTAACTAGATAGCTAGCTGACTCATTCAGCTGACTTAACTCATTAGATAACTAGCTAACTAGCCTACCCAACCCGCTGAATCACCCTGTGTGCTAACTAGCTAGCTATCTGACTAAACCAGCTTATTTAACCTGTTAGTTAACTAGCTAAGTACCTGACTCAATCTGCTGATGTAGCCCATTTGCTCACTATCTAGCTAGCTATATTAACCAGCTGACTAATTTAGAAAGCTGACTTAACTAGCTGACGTAGCTAGCTGACTTAAATATTTAGCTAGCTGACTTAACTGGCTGACTTAACAAGTTAGCTAGTTGACTTAACTACCTGAATTAAATAGCTAACTATTTAACTAACTGTAAAACTAGCTGATTTAATAATTAGCTAACTAGTTAGCTAATCAGTTAAGAAACTGATTTAAATAGTTAGCTAACTATTGAGCTAGCTAATTTAGCCAGCTATCTATTTAGCTAGCTGACTTAGCTAGCTAACTTAATTACTTGGATGACGAGATAGCTAGCTGACTTAACAAGTTGGTTAACAAGTTAGCTAACTGTCTTAACTTGTTGGGAAACGAGTTAAC
>NW_007119546.1:0-797 GCF_000164805.1 Carlito syrichta
GGCAGAAGGTACTTGAGAGATGTTAAATATTGCATTGGTTCTGGGCCTAATAGAGAGAGAGAGAGAGAGAGGGAAAGAGAGGGAGAGAAAGAGAGAGAAAGAGAGACAGAGAGGTGTCAAATGACTACTGAATTCAAAAGCCCCCACTACTACCAGTGGCTTCAGCATAATAATAAGCCTGCTTCTTGTGACAACATGAATATAGAAGCAAATTAAGTTTTCTATTGTTTGAATTATATGATTTCTTTAGGAAAAAATATGATCGGAGAGCCATGTGCTAGGCAACCTGTTGGGAGCCAACATCTATAGCTACATGGCAGAGGCCTGTAAAGGCCCATCTGGAAGATCGCCTCTGACATAGGATATCAGTTATACCTATAATATTGGCATGTGATTAGTGACCAGTGTGCATACATGGCAGTAAAATTTATAAGTAAATCTCTATACACCTGATGGAAAGTTGCACAGTAGAATTATTTTATATGACTTTGTCCCTTCTAAGTTGTACTTTTTTCTAGATATTTTTAAACTTCTATTTCCTTGTAGACTGGTTAGTCAGCTCTTGTTCCCAAAGGCAGTTTCTCCTAGGATTAAGATTAGAAACTAAATTATCATAATAGTTTTATTGCCCCGCCTCTAGCCAGGCAGGACGTTTTTCTAGTTTCGTTACATGCCGAAACTCTGTTGGCTTCAGCCCATGGTCATTGTCATGGTAACCGTGCAGCCCATTATCCAAGAGTGTGACAGCTACTATTTGATTTTTAGAATAGATTTGTTTGGATAAAACACACATTTAA
>NW_007119547.1:0-322 GCF_000164805.1 Carlito syrichta
ATAAAATCAAAAAATTAGCCAGGCTTGGTAGCGCGCGCCTGTAATTCCGGCTACTCGGAAGGCTGAGGCGGAAGGATCGCCGGAGCCCAGCAGGTCGAGGCTGCGGTGGCCGGGAGCGGTCACTGCACTCCTGTCTGGGCAACAGAGTGAGACTCCAACTCAAAAAAAAAAAAAAATTGACTAAACAGCCTGTCAGATATCTCTCATTATAACTGAATTAAAATTTTCAATACTTTTAAAGGACAAACGATTTTTAAGACCCTGAGAATGCGAAATTACAAAATACCCCCAAACTATTAAATAATGACTAAATACTCTTTAA
>NW_007119548.1:0-387 GCF_000164805.1 Carlito syrichta
CTTCTGCCTTCAAAATTGACAACTACAATGTTTGTCACATAAGTTCTGAATGTTTTACTCTGCCTTAATTTAAACTTGATGAGATTCCAGATCTATATCATTCTTAGAAGACTGAACCTTGAGATTAAGTGAACCTAAGTGCTATTCTGAAGGTAGAATGCAAAATGAATCTTAAAATTTTTAGAAAATATAACAGTATTATAATTTAATACAGCCTTTCCCATTCTTAAAATTTGTGTACCTTTTCTTGGTGCCCTGTGTATTTTCTGCATGTCAATTTTGTTTTAATGTTGCAAATGCACAGTCCTTAGAGAAAAGTTTCCCTTATATATTAGAAGGAAATATAAAATCACATTCCCTTTATATTTTAACCCAATTTACATTTTA
>NW_007119549.1:0-628 GCF_000164805.1 Carlito syrichta
AATCAGGTGAGCAAGCAGGATGGAGCATGGAGGTCATGTCATTTTAGGTCAAAAACTTAAACACTCAGTGCACTGGGGGCAGATGCGTTGTGATGGTAACTTGGGACATTTCCTCTGCAAATCATGATGCAACCTTCTCAAAACTTTCAGATTAAAACTTTGGTTGATTGATCCAGAGGAACAAATTCTAAGTGTACTGCCAGGGGCCCGCCATCCAAAAGGATAATTCCGGTCCTTTTTGGGGATCCTTCTATCCTCTTAGCTACCTGTGCGTCTCGATGTAGAAGTGCTATTACATCACTTACTACATGGAAACTCATCCAACTAACTTTATAAAAAGAAAAGAAGCCGGGCTCGGTGGCTCAGCCTGTAATCCCGCGCCTTTGGGAGGCTGAGGTGAGTGGATTGCCTGAGCCCGCGGGTTCGAGACCCGCCTGGGCAGCGAGACCTCATCTCCATAATAAATCAAAAAATCAGCTGGGCGTGGTCGCGCATGCCTGTAATTCCAGCTACCTGGAAGGCTGAGGCGGAAGGATCCCCGGAGCCCAGCAGGTCGAGGCTGCGGTGGCCGGGAGCGGCCACTGCACTCCAGTCTGGGCGACAGAGTGAGACTCCAACTCTTAAAACA
>NW_007119550.1:0-743 GCF_000164805.1 Carlito syrichta
TTCCTTGCAGAAAGCAGTGTGTTGACCCACAAGACAGCACCTCCTGTAGGGCCTGGGGTGTGCTTGCCCCATCTGACTCACAGTCTGGGTGACAGATACTGGTCAGTGGTGGGTGTGTTTGATAGAAGGCCCTCCAGAGTTGTCCCAGCCGGGATCCTCTTTGTTTGAACCTCTGCCAACTGGAAGGTCAAAGAGGAAATAAAGTTTCCCCCAACATCGACCATGGCCTTGGTGGGGCTCTCCTGGCAGGTGGTGCTTGTGGGAGTGGCCTTTTCTCCTTCTGTAGATCCTGCTGTTCTGCCTGTGGGTCTGTGAGAGGGCTTCTAACTGGACTCCCCTGGCCTGGTGAAAGGGCTCCAGATAGTTCATCCCTGGATGGAGATGGCATCACCTGAAATGTGACCTCACTTTCCCATGTGGGTGACATCTGCTGCTGGGAGATGTCTCATATCTGCCGGCCCTCTGAAGACCACCTACACACCCTGAGATTTCACCTCAGCTCTGTGATACATGGTGTGTCTTGGTGTGTCTTCCCATCCTGATGAGGGTTTGTCTCCTGGGATCACCTCTGGCCCTCTGAAAGGGCCTATACATATACAGCCTGAGATTTTGACTCAGCTCTGTGATCTGTGGTGTGTCTTAGTGTGTCTTCCCATCCTGATGAGGGCTTATCGCCTGGGATCATCTCCTCCCAACTCAGTGCCCCATGTGTTACAGAGAAGTTTCCCCTGCCAGGTCAGTGG
>NW_007119551.1:0-775 GCF_000164805.1 Carlito syrichta
CATGCCCTTGCCCTCCAGCCTGGGTGACAAAGGGAGACTCCGACTAAAAAAAAAAAAATCTCAGCCCCCTCTGGGCTTCCAAGTCCTAGAGACATGGATGCAGGAGACTGCCTTGGGGGCTTGGAAATAGCTCACCTGCAAATGCCCCCAAAGTGAAATGGGGGCTCAGCCAGGGTTGAGAACTGCTGACCTCTTTTACATGATCATCTGACTCTATCTTAGGAGCACAGACATGTCTCATTCCAGCACCCACCCCTTTGGAGGGCCTTACTCCTTGGCTGACCTCACAGTCCATGCCACCCACATCTCAGGACTCAGACCAAACCACATTCTCAGGACACCGTCCTTGAGCACTCAGATGGGAACCCGTGTCCCTCTCATTCTTGGTTGGATTCAAGTGGGTAACAACTCTGAGACCTCCCTCGGCTGCACAGAAAGATGGAGGTGAGCATCTACACTCCCCGGGATCTGGAACAACACTGAACAGCACATGCTACTGCTCGCCTGGAATTGACTCTTCCCTTCAAGGAAGCTCCTGCCAGGCAGGAGTGACTTTGGACAGACTAGGGGTCTAATCAGAATTGCGAAGAAGGACTGGCACTGAAGGAGCACAGACCAGGCCCAAGTCTTCTCAAGTCATCTACACACATATGTCCTTGAAAAGTTCACACCAACTGGACTTGGTGGCTCAGCCTGTGATACCACACTTTGGGAGGCCGAGGTGACTGGATTGCCTGAGCCCGCGGGTTTGAGACCCACCTAGGCAACTTGACGA
>NW_007119552.1:0-765 GCF_000164805.1 Carlito syrichta
CCCTGGACCTGCTGGGCTCCGGCGATTCTTCCGCCTCAGCCTTCCGAGTAGCTGGAACGACAGGCTCGCGCTACCACGCCCGGCTAAGTTTTGATTTATTGTAGAGATGAGATCTCGCCAAGTTGCCCAGGTGGGTCTCAAACCTACGGGCTCAGGCAATCCACTCTCCTCGACCTCCCAAGCGCGAGATTATAGGCTGAGCCACGGAGCCCGGCTCCTATCTTGTTTTTAAAAGTTAACATCCATATTTTGATCCCATGTTATTTACATTGATTCCTATATCAAATTACAAACACTGAAATTTTAAATTTTACTGTGACTGACTCTGACTTTAAAAGGAAATCCATGAGCATAGTAATATATAAAACATGAAATGCAGTTATTTCTAGGCAGAGTTATTATTCAAGTTATATAAAAACCACATAAAAGCAAAATTGGTAGCACACACATATGTGTACTTTTCATGCCTCTATTATTTGTTACACTAGAAATGGGACATCGGATATCCTACTATATTTATTCTAAGTTCACATTAACATATTATAAACAGTTTGACTGGTTTTCACTTGCATATTAAGTGTGAACATTTTTTTATTCATTATTATTTTTTGAGTTGGAGTCTCACTTTGTCGCCCAGACTGGAGTGCAGTGGCCGCTCCCGGCTACTGCAACCTCACCTGCTGGGCTCCAGCGATCCTTCCGCCTCAGCCTTCTAAGTAGCTGGAACTAAAAGCGCGCGCTACCACGCCCGGCTGATTTTTTTTT
>NW_007119553.1:0-593 GCF_000164805.1 Carlito syrichta
TTGGTGAAAGCAGAAAGTGTAAAACCCTAAACTTTGTCCATTTTGAAGACAGTTTGGGCTATTGCAGGTCTCATGCCATTCTACTGAAATACAAGACATTTGGGTTTGGGTAGAGATTTCCTTTTGTTTGTAATGCTTTGTGTAGCAGTAGCACCTTCCAATATCACGGTTTTTATTTATTGAACCCAGTATTTCCTTTTTATTTGCTTATGTCCTCTGCAATGTCTATCAGCAATATTGTGTACTGTTTCGTGTACTATTCTATTGTCTGCTTAACTTTTTTTTCACTATTTTGTGGTTTTGGCTGCTACTGGAAATGAATTGTGTCCTTAGTGGTTTCTTCAGGTTGACTTTGAACGTGTAGAGAGACACCTGGTTTTGGTATGCTGAATTTGTGTTCCGCAACAATGCTGAATTTTTAGTTCTGAAAGGGTCAGTGTCTGTGTGTGTGTGTGTGTGTGTGTGTGTGTGTGTGTGTGTGTGTGTGTGTCTGGTAAACTTGTTGGAGCTATCTCTACGTAACGTCGTTTGTATGTGAAGTGAGTTGACTTTACTTTTCGTCTCACGTTAGGATACCTTGAAAAATGGTTTTT
>NW_007119554.1:0-705 GCF_000164805.1 Carlito syrichta
CTTGCCACTTGTGTGCAATTCCTGTAGCATGTTTTTCGGGTCTGTTTGTGTGTGTGTGTGTGTGTGTGTGTGTGTGTGTGTGTGTGTGTAATTTGCGACAGTGTCACTTGATTGCAGCGGGAAGATTGAAAGAGAATACAGCTAGCTAGTACTGTTCACTTCCTGGTGACTACTTGACTACTTTTACTTTTCTTTCTTTCTTTTTTTTTTTTTATTGAGTTGGAATCTCGCTCTGTCACCCAGACTGGAGAGCACTGTTCACTCCCGACCACTGCAGTCTCAACCTGCTTGGCACCTGCAAACCTTCCGCCTCGGTCTTTCAAGTAGCTGGAACTACTGGCGCGCACTACTACACCCAACTAATTTATTTAAATTTTATTGTAGAGATGAGGTCTCACCAAGTTGCCCAGGCGGGTCTCGAACCCGCGGGCTCAGGCAATCAGCTCACCTCAGACTCCCACAATGCTGTGATTCCAGGCTGAACCACCGAGCCCAGGTACTTATACTTTTCTTAAACCTTTGGAGCTTCCGATTTAATCTTGGAAATAATGGTTCTGGACTATTGCTGGGTGGCAGAAGGTTGTTAGCGGCTTTCTTTTGATGCGAGCATCTATGTGAATAATTCTTTTGTTTTCCATATTCTTCCTTTAAGGACAGGTGTAAATGGATTTTTTTTAAAAAGGATATATCTATATACTGTGCCTC
>NW_007119555.1:0-759 GCF_000164805.1 Carlito syrichta
CTTCTTACTCTTCTTAGTAGAAAATAATGGAGCCACAATAATATTATTATACAATAATAATTAAAATGCTATCAAATATCATTTCTTGTGTATCAGGCACTGTTCATAGCATGCAATTACCACTCTCAAAATAAGAAAATTAAGAACTAGAGAACTTAATTTGTCCTTAATCAAGTGAAAGTGTCAGGATTGAGATGCAAACCAGAGGCTTTTCTGATGCCAGAATGCTGCTTTATTTACCACTAGACGATTTATAAATTTTGGATAGATGAGCTATGAGATTGAGATGAAGCATTTCATCTTCAAAAAGACAAAAGAACTGAGTGTGATGGCTCAAGCCTGTAACCCAGCACTTTGGGAGGCAGAGGCAAGAGAATTGACTGAGCTCAGGGATTTGAGACCAACCTGAGCAACAAAGAGAGACTTCATCTCTACAATAAATCAAAATTTAGCCAGGTGTGGTGTCACATGCCTGTGGTTTCAGCTCCCTGGAAGACTGAGGCAGAAGGATTACCTGAATCCAGCAGGTCAAGACTGCAGTGACCATGAGCAATGTGCCACTGCACTCTGGCCTGGATGACAGAGTGAGACTCCAACTCAAAAAAAAAAAAAGACAAAAGAAGGTGAAAGCAATGACATTTTTGCCCCCCAACTGTGTCATAGACAGGCTGGAAGAGAAAGAAGAAATCTATCTGATGAACAACTTCATATAAAGAATCTTCATTCTTACCCCAAGATCATAGCACTCAGCAGAGGAGG
>NW_007119556.1:0-657 GCF_000164805.1 Carlito syrichta
TCCTAGTAGCTAGAATTACAGGCAAGCGCTACCATGCCCGGCTGATTTTTTGATTTATTGTAGAGATGAGGTCTTGCCAAGTTGCCCAGGCGGGTCTCAAACCCGTGGGCTCAGTCAATCAACTCACCTCAACCTCCCAAAGCGTGGGATTACAGGCTGAGCCACCGAGCCCGGCTAAAAAAAGTTTTTAAAAAGTTGAACATAATCAAGTAGGTAATATGATACCATTTCTGAAACAAGATATTCATATAAGGGAATGCCTTATTTATAAGCTCTGCTTATCAAAAATTTTATGTTAAGTTCTCAGTAGTGATTATTTCTGGGTGAATGCTGGTTTGTTTTTTTTTTTCCTTTTGTACATCTTTATTCTTAAAAGAACAGGCATCACGGGTATGATTTTAAAGCACCCATAGAAGGAGCAATGGAATGAAGCCAGCATGACTGCAGAGGGCAGGGCACTTTGGAGCCAGGGTGGTCAGAAGGATGCTTGTGTGGAGATAGATGTCAGCAGACCTGGCCCCAGAGGGCTGATGCACCCACTGTTGTAAATAGAATGTTTTTCTTAATGAAAGCTTTCGCTATTGTTTAGTATCCAGTTTAGCAAACCCTATCTTGAGTGCCTGCTGGGGAGTCAGACACATTATTAGGAGTACAAAT
>NW_007119557.1:0-426 GCF_000164805.1 Carlito syrichta
CCTAAGTTCTTCACTAAGAAGATCTATATAAATAATTTAATAAGGGAATGATTTCTACATAGAAAAAGTGGTGTTTTCCTTATTTTACTTTACTGTTTCTTTAAAAGAGAGTTATTGAGCCGGGCTTGGTGGCTCAGCCTGTAATCTCGTGCCTTGGGAGGCTGAAGTGAGTGGATTGCCTCAGCCCGCGGGTTCAAGACCCACCTGGGCAACTTGGTGAGACCTCATCTCTACAATAAATCAAAAAATTAACCAGGTGAGGTAGCGGGCACCTGTTGTTCCAGCTACTTGGAAGGCTGAGACAGAAGGATCACCAGAGCCCAGCAGGTTGAGGCTGCAGTGGCCGGGAGCAGCCACTACACTCCATTCTGGGCAACAGAGTGAGACTCCAACTCAAAAAAAAAGAGAGTTATTGAATAGATAATA
>NW_007119558.1:0-600 GCF_000164805.1 Carlito syrichta
GCTCAGTTCCCAAGTGACTTCAGCCCTCCCTCAGGCAATCACTCTTTTTTTCTGCTCATCGAGGGCACGTGGCTGTCATGGTCATTACCCTGTGTTGGAGCTTGCCTGTGCTTTCTGATGCTAGGACTCCCGTCTTTCAGCCTCTGCACCCACCTTCTCCTTCTCATCCTTTCCCTGAGTCATGCCTCCACCACCGCCCCACACCACACCCTGCATTCTGCAAAAACCATGTGGCAGTCCCTGTCATGACAGAGAGTTCTGGAAGGCAGGTACAAACATGACTGGTCCCCATCACGAGTGCCATGCTGTACGCGTATCTGATTTGTACCCTTGGCCTCATGAGGTGAGAGGGTATATCTTCTTTGAGGAGTCAGTGGAGCCCACGCTTTTGGGAATGTGGCAGCTTGTGTGGCCATGGTCATGAGTGTCAACCACTTAATCCCACACCAAGGAGGGTTGTGCTTGGCTCCCTGGGCTGGGTTTTTCCAGGTAGGAGTTGGGCTCTGGGAAGTTTCACCTTCTGCTGTGTTCCTGCACACCTTCAGGACAGTGGGTGAGTGGGCTTCAGGTGAGCTCTGGGCTGTGGTGGAGGGCTGGCTT
>NW_007119559.1:0-705 GCF_000164805.1 Carlito syrichta
TGTAGGTTTTAACATCGAATTACATCTTTTATGCTTAATAGTTATCTTTTTCTCGTGTTTAGTAACTCTCTTAGTATGCTACTTTTTAGTATCTCTTAGATTTGTATATAATTATACTTTGTAAATTGTCAGTGTTAAAAATTTAGGGTTAAGCCAGGCTTGGTTGTTCAAGCCTATAATCCCAGCACTCTGGGAGGCTGAGGCGAGAGGATTATCTGAGTCCACAAGTTCAAGACCAGCCTGGGCAACATGGTGAGATCTTATCTCTACAATAAATTGAAAAAATTAGCTGGGTGTGGTAGCACGCACCTGTAGTTCCCACTAATTGGAAGACTGAGATGGAAGGGTCACCTGAGCCCAGTAGATCGAGGCTGGGAGCATGCCACTGTATTCCAGCCTGGACAACACAGTGAGACTAGAACTCAAAAAGAAAAACAGGTAAGCTTAGATTATTTTAAACATATAACTTGAGAGAGATTTATCATAAGAAAACAACAAAGAAGAATTTTTAAAATCCTTTGGTCCCAGCCACCCCCTTGAGAAGAGACCTATTAAGCCATGTGGAAACTTGAATAGACTTTCCAAGTACACGTGGGGGTGGTGCCTTGTTGCAGCTAGAAGGGCTGCCTCCAGGGAGTAAATGGACATAGCCCCAACTGCTTAGGGGGCCAGGGGCTGGCCCCTCAAGAAGTTTCCCGACAGGGG
>NW_007119560.1:0-750 GCF_000164805.1 Carlito syrichta
GAAGAACTGACCTTGCCACCAGGCCACATAGAAATATCCCATGACTCAGGAGCCCTTGATCTGTCCTTTTCTGTTCTCATCCCTCACTCAAATGTCACCAGAGCCATCTCCAGAGCTGCTACTCCATTTTGTCCTTGCTGCAGCCCAGCAGTTTCATCCCCACATTTGCAGTGTGAGAAGATACACAGAGGGACTTCAGGCCACCTGACCTCACCATTTTATGCCAACTTTGCATGCGTGCTTGTGAAAAGTAGAAACAGTGTGTGGGGAAGGGAAGAAGAAGAGGATGTGGTGTTGTCTTCTCCCCAACACACTTCTCATGGGGAAGTTGGCCCATAATATGTGACCCACTCATGACCAAGGAGGACAACTTAGGCAGCATTCCCAGATCGGGAAGCTGCCCTTCTGTGTCCTCTGCATTTATTTAGGTCTACTCCCATGCCCATGCACATCAGAGCCCACCCTCAATGTCCCCATGATAATAGCAGGATGCTCAGATGGAACCCCAGTGCCACCTTTTCCATTCTGAAGTTCTCTTCCCGCCAATGGGAATCTGTGGGACCTGTTGTCCACTCTCTTAGAAATAAGCTGAGTGACTGGCAGGTGAATCATGACTTCTCATGTGACCTACGATGCTTCTTAGTGGACAGAGCTAGGTGAGTTTAATCTCCTGCACAGAGAAAATTTACATTTCCACAGCGGCTATGGGTATGTCAACCCAAAATGCTCTAGGGGAGACACACGTTCCTG
>NW_007119561.1:0-800 GCF_000164805.1 Carlito syrichta
GATATAATGCCACACCAGACATAATTGACACTGAGTTTGATGGATGGAAACTGAAACTCAATAGTATGTTTTGCATATATTATGCATTTGTGAAGTTAGCAAAAAACTATAGAAATAGTGGCAATGTTTGTTCCTGTGATGTTGAATTAGTGCTCCTGCACACATCTATTGGGAGTTTTGTGACATAATATGGAAAGATTATTATTCTACCTTATTGCAACCACTGTATTTGTCCTCCTTCATTACAAAACTGTAGGCTCAGTCTTTGTGTTGTAACCTAAATGCTTTGATGCAAAGAAGACTTTCAAATGAATTATCTTCATTGGTATTAATAGAATAAAGGCGAATTACTTTTACTTGAATGTATTATTCTCCTTGTTCAGGTTGGTCATCCCAGCTTTCCATTTAACATTATATTCATCATAAAATTCAACCAAATACTTAACAGTTCCACACTGAGGAACATGATTACATATCCCACTGTATCTGACCAGAAGATCCACTGTCTGGTCCTGGAAAGGATATGTGTTAATTTGCTGTGCTTCAGACTGGAAGTTTGCGTGTCATGAAACCAGCTGAGGATACTAGTGTCAGAACTCTGACAATCACGTATCTCAGTGATTTTTCAAATGTGTATGTAGTCAAAAAATCCTTTGTTCAAACATCACCTTATCTGGAAATGAAATGTGTAAAGTGAGGAAATGGCAGCAGCTCTGATTAAGGAACAAGAGATATGGTTGCCAGATGTGACTTCTGAGCTTCCTAGGAACATCCGAGAGCTTAACCATATGCCTCCACCC
>NW_007119562.1:0-803 GCF_000164805.1 Carlito syrichta
AAATCACTAATGTGATTAACACTGTTCAGTATCTACATAAAAAGGATTCTGCACATAGTTAAATACACAAAAGAAGACAATGACAGTACAATCACCAATAATTAAACCAAAGGTGTAATTTTTGAAATCACGTAATATGACAGGAAAAATCCTAGCTCTCTTACAGTCTAACTTAAAACAGTCTAGTCTTTTTCTATTTGAGATCCAAATAAATTTCCTTTTTTTCTATCTAAACATAATTTGAGGCTTTGACGTAAATCTGAATTCAAACGATATACTTTGTCAAGCGTTTCCAAAAAATTTTCAGCTCTGTTTCAGAGATAAACCCTCTTGTTGTGTGTGTGAGTGTATGTGTGTGTGTGTATTTGTATATTTTTTTCTTCCAACATAATTGACAAATGTATGAAGGTAATAGGCCAATCATGGAACCATGGTGCTACTAATTACATTAAAATATAAAGCCATTGATTATTTCAAAGTGTTCCTGAATGGTGGTAGAAGAAATGGGATACAGAATCTATGAACATATAAAATCACTAAGAGTTCAGAAATTAAGCTTACATAAGGAAAGCGTGTTCTGTTCTTTTCTTTGGAGGAGAGATTACAAAATTGTGATTTGTCACAAAAATATTCTGTACAAAATCTCCAAAATTAGCCCAAATGGTAATGACTGAAACTTAAATTGAAAACTGTACCCAACTAGGTCTTTATTGTGACTATGCCAGTTTTTGCTTGTTGGCCTGCAGGTTTGCACTGAGGTAATAAACCCTTTATCTCTTCCTCTACATGAAAAACAAAAAGAA
>NW_007119563.1:0-483 GCF_000164805.1 Carlito syrichta
GCCGCTCCCGGTCACCGCAGCCTCGCCTGCTGGGCTCCGGCGATCCTTCCGCCTCAGCCTTCCGAGTAGCCGGAATTACAGGCATGCGCTACCACGCCTGGCTGATTTTTTGATTTATTGTACAGATGAGGTCTCGCTGCCCAGGCAGGTCTCGAACCCGCGGGCTCAGGCAATCCACCCACCTCAGCCTCCCAAAGGCGCGGGATTATAGGCTGAGCCACCGAGCCCGGCTTGTTAGCACCATTTAATGGGGAAGTGATGCAGAGAAGTTAAGCTACTTGTCCTCATTCACAAAGAAGTGAGGGGCAAAGTTAGGACTGTGAGCTTGTCTGATTCGAGAGCTTGTACCCTTATACTAACTGCTTGGGGATTCTGCTTCTGCTGTTTTCAGTTGATCCTGACACTAACGGAGGCTTTGACTGATTACAATGAATCTGCATTCGGTCTGCTGGAGACTTTTGTGTTCTTAAAAAAAAAAAAAAA
>NW_007119564.1:0-832 GCF_000164805.1 Carlito syrichta
CCTCCCTTTTTTCTTTATATTCTGTGAGAGAGAGAGAAAGGGAGAGGGAGAAATGAGAATGTTATACATTTTCCAGCACATTTATATCATTCTTCCTGAAATCGTTACTTTCCTATGAACTCCCTGTGTCTCTTTGGAAACTTTTTGGAATCTGTCATATATTTGACCTATGTTCTTTAACATTTTTAACAAATCTTAAAAGGGAAATTAGAAACCTTAAATGCTTGATATCAACCAGAAAGCCCTACTGATATTTCTAACGACATTGTTGTAAATTCTTTCGCCTATTAAGCTGACCAAGATAGGTTATAAAAGAGACTTTTATTCTAAAAGTAGATGGAGCCAGGCTCGGTGGCTCAGACTGTAATCCCGTGCCTTTCGGAGGCTGAGGCGAATGGATTGCCAGAGCCCGCGGGTTCCACACCCGCCTGGGCAGCGAGATCTCATCTCTACAATAAATCCAAAAATCAGCCGTGAGTGGTAGTGCATGCCTGTAATTCCGGCTACTTGGAAGCCTGAAGCAGAAGGCTCTAAGGAGCCCAACAGGCGAGGTTGCGGTGGGCGGGGAGTGGCCACTGCACTCCAGTCTGGGCGACAGAATGAGACTCCAACTATAAATAAATAAATAAATAAATAAATAAAAGTAGATGGAACAAAAATGGTAGCATTATGGTTTCTACACATCTTTTTTTCTATACAGGGACATTTCTCTGGTATAATCATGTATAGACATGAAAAATTATACTTGTCGTGAAAACTATATCCATCTAAATTCTTGGAATAAATGAGACTGGAGGACTGTTATCTTAAAAAATTGTTCCAACAATTGATA
>NW_007119565.1:0-784 GCF_000164805.1 Carlito syrichta
CGGGGTGAAAACAAGTCATTTATACTAGAAAATGGGAGAAGAATATGATCCATCTTCTCTTCTTCCTTATAATCTTGGAACTTATTTCCTTGTTTTATGAATTTGGATGAAAAAATATGTCTATCATTTTTCAAGACTCTGATTACTTTTTCTAACTGACTTTAGCATTTAATTACAAATGTAGGCAACAAAGCACAGTAATATTAGAAGTAACTGGGACTTTTGTCACCAACAGAATTTGCAGACTTTTTATATTACATTATAATTGTCACTGATGCCTCACAATATTCTCTATGCTTGTAGCCTCTGATAATTCAGTAGTTACTAGAACTGCTGCTAGTACTTCTAATATAATGCATTAATTAAGATGCACATATATTCTTACATCAAAAATGTGCTTTTTTCAATTATAGTTTTTGTATACTACAGCAACTGCCTTTAAATATAACTGCTTTCTCTTTCAAGCCTATATGTTTTATTTTGTGCACTTAAAAAGACAATTCTAAGAAAAGGTTTATAGGCTTCATTAGAGTGCACTTAAAATTTAGAAACTCCTATTATAATAATATTACACCCAAGTGACCAATCCTTCTCTTTCTCTGTCTTTTCTTTCCCTTAAGAGATCTTGGCTCAGAGATTTTTGCTTCAGTTTAATAAGAACTGGAAAATATTAGTTGCATTGGATGATTCTTTTTTCTTGCTCTTCTGTCTCTTTCAGATTTTATTTATGGGATAGATCAGATCTACTTGATCACAAAGTTCTCAAAACTCAGATTTGGAACCT
>NW_007119566.1:0-787 GCF_000164805.1 Carlito syrichta
TATCAAGGTCATATTTCTGCCTAGCATGATACAATATCGGGTGTGCAACCAAAACACACTAACTCCTTTCTCATAAGAAGATATAAAGTCCTTGAATGATGTTTAGTCTTGTCCTTGATAGCCTATAACCTAAACAGACTATAAAGTCAAAGCTTCTTATACTACATCGTAAAGAAACAAGACAGAGGAGAGAACAAAGATGTTATACAGTGTACACACACATGCATATGCTTACACACATGTATGCACACATATGAATTCAGGAACAAGATAAGGAGGAGATATTTGTGATGGTTATAGACCTCACTTTTGTAATCTATCACATGGCCATAGCTGATATTTAAAACTACCTTCTTCCACTACCCACTCCATATTCTTTTGACTTAATCAAGTACTTCAACTGGTCATGATTCTTTACCTGATAGGATGATATAAACCATGATTCCAGAAGTGTCTGGAACATTAGAGTTCTATCTGAATAAGATTGTTGTAGTTTTCCATGAACTTCAATCACAATGCAATACTGGGAGGCATTCAAAGGCACGGTCCTCATACCCTGAGCCATGGACAGGGCTTGTTAGGAACCAGACCACACAGCAGGAGGTGAGCAGCAGTGAAGCAAACAAAGCTTTGTTTGCATCTACAGTGG
Source organism: Carlito syrichta (assembly GCF_000164805.1). Taxonomy (NCBI): domain Eukaryota; kingdom Metazoa; phylum Chordata; class Mammalia; order Primates; family Tarsiidae; genus Carlito; species Carlito syrichta. Next base: position 650 of record NW_007119566.1, read on the forward strand.
CTCCCCATTGCTTGCATTACCTCCTGAGATCGATCTGCTGTCAGATCAGCTGATGCATTAGATTCTCTCAGAGCACTGCATCTATTGTGAACTGAACATGTGATGGATCTAGATTATGTGCTACAAATTATAATCTGA
>NW_007119567.1:0-698 GCF_000164805.1 Carlito syrichta
CCAGCGTGAAGACAATCTGAACCCCACTGTCCCGGCCTGCCCGGCCCTGCACAGAGCTCCAATCCTGTGAGTGGGCAACAGATGGCGGAAGGAAGCCCCAGCCTCTGGGACTCACTTGCCAGGAACGGAGCCTCCATGACTCAGAGCTGGAAGGAAGAAGACACTGACTCTCCGGTCTGGGAGCTGAGGGGAGACACAGCATCATCTTCTCGGCCACACTCAACCAAGCAGACCTTTCGTCATGTACAGCTCGGGGTGGGGATAGGTCATGGCCGTGTGCCACCTACTCTCAATGCTCTCTCGGAGACCAAACCTGTCTGGTGGCTTGGATGCCTAACTTAGGACAACTTCCAGAGACTTTCAAGAGCTTTTGGAAAGCAGCAGCTATCATGGGCTAGGATTGTTCTCCGAGCGGATGTCCACCGAGCTCCCATACTGTTGGTGCAGGTGTGGAATCTCTAGGCTTTTTCTTCAATTATGCATTGGAAGGCATTCATCGGCATTTCGGACACCAATCCTCAGCCACGTATAGTAAAATGAATTCAATTAGAAACCATGCCAAGTGGGATTGATTTCTGGGAAACATGTGTAGCACAACGTACAAAACGTAAATGTCATTTCAACAAAACTCAACAAAGGAAAATTCCGCACTAGCAGTATAAAAGTAGCCACATACAACCTTCTTTATTGAGGTCGAA
>NW_007119568.1:0-762 GCF_000164805.1 Carlito syrichta
GTAGGGGTTCCTTACTATGGAAACAATTACTACAAATCATGCAGAATAAAATGATAATAAAGTCCTATCAGAAATATGCAAAATGTATATACACGATGGAATATAACACAGTCATGAAGAAAAAGCAAAATTATGGGCTTCACAGCAACCTGGATGGATTTAGAGTCCATCATTCTCAGTGGTTTATCACAGAAACAAAGATCTGAGTACTACATGTACTCACTCATAAGTGGACCCTGAGCGTTTATTATAATACTGTAAGAAAGGGATTGGCAGTAGTGGGACACTGCGGGGGAGGGAGGAGGACACATAACATCAACTAGGGTACCCAAACTTTTCCTGCACTATGACCACATATGTACCTAACCATGAATTGTACCCCACATTTTTAAAATTAAAAATAAATATACAAAATGTATGGTAAAAATCACAAATGATAATTCAAGGTATAACAGGGCTATGAATGGAGTGTTCAATTTTATAAGGACACACTCTGATAAACTAAAACTGTGTGAAATTCTTACTCTTTGGTAACCAAAATACACTGAAGAGTTTAAGTTATTTCTTCCACAGATTTTGGTTAAAACTTCTTTTGAAGCAATTGGAAGTAGATGTTTGAGTCAATCAAGCAACTGTACAGTTATTTCCCACTGAATTGAATCACATACAATCTATGTGTAAGGATATGTTTCTTTGAGCTACCATCAAAACAGGGATACCCTTTTTCAACCTCAGTATTTTTCATACAAAAGCTATACATGC
>NW_007119569.1:0-771 GCF_000164805.1 Carlito syrichta
CCGTCTCTGGTTAGGAAGATGCCAAGGTATTTCATTTTTTTTTGTGGCTATTGTGATGGAACTGTGTTTTTTATTTGGGTTTCTGTTTGTTTATTATTGGTGTAGAGAAATGCGATTGTCTTTTGTACATTTATTTTGTATCCTGAGACTTTGCCAAAGGCTTTTATCAATGTAAGGAGACCTTTGACAGATTCTCTTGGGTTTTCAAGGTACACCATCATATCATCTGCATAGAGAGATAACTTGACTTCCTCTTTTCCTATTTGAATACCTCTGATTGCCTCCTCTTCTCTGATTGCTTTAGCCAGGACTTCCAATACTATGTTGAACAGGAGGGGAGAGAGTGGGCATCCTTGTCTAGTTCCAGTTTTCAGGGGAATTGGTTCCAATTTTTGTCCATTTAGGAGTATGCTGGCTGTGGGTTTCTCGTAGATGGCTTTTACTATTTTGAGGTATGTTCCCCGTATGCCTAGATGTTCAAGGGTTTTTATCAAGAAGGGGTGCTGGATTTTATCAAAAGCTTTTTCTGCATCTAGTGATATGATCATGTGGTTTTTGTTTTGACATCTGTTGATGTATTTAATTACATTTATGGTTTTACGAATATTGAACCAGCCTTGCATGCCAGGAATGAAGCCTACTTGGTCATGATGGATGATTTTTGAGATGTATTGCTGAATCCGGTTTGCTAGGATCTTGTTGAGAATTTTAGCATCTATGTTCATCAAGATATGGCCTGTAGTTCTCTTTTCTTTGTGGATCTTTACCTGG
>NW_007119570.1:0-762 GCF_000164805.1 Carlito syrichta
CGTTGATTATGCAGATACTCTTGTTGATAAGATATGCCCCTCCCTCCCCTAGCAGTTTCCCTCAACTGCCAATTCCACCCCTCCCCTACCCTGACAGTTTCACACTACTGCCAATCCCTTTCTTAAAGTATTATAAAAACTGTTCAAGGTCTGCTTATGAGTGAAAACATATGGTACTCTGTTCTTTGTTTCTGTGATAGATCACTGAGTATGATCGACTCTAAATCCAACCAAGTTGCTGCAGAGTCCATATGTTTGTCCTTCATTATGGCTGTGTAATATTCCATTGTGTATATGTACCAAATTTTTTTTATCCAGTTCAGCTTTTATGAGCAACATGGTTGGTTCTATGTTTTTGCTATTGTGAATAGAGCTGCAACAAACATACATGTGCAGGTATCTTTTTTGTAGAATGATTTGAGTTCCCCTGGGAATATTCCCAATAGGAGAATTGTTGGGTCATATGGAAGGTCAATTTCTAGTTCTTTCAGAAATTACCACACTGTCTTCGAAAGAGGTTGCACTAGTTTGCATTCCTGTCGGTGACCAGCACTGACCAAGTGTGGGTTAGGACCCGCACCAGAGAATCTGGACAGCGAAAAGAGACCACTTGGAGGCAGTTCTTCTGGGAACAGTCTGAGGACTGAAGCCAAATTTTATTCGGACTCCTTCCAACTTATATACCATTTTCTATACCCTCCAGCAGTGTGATAATCACTTGCTGGGGGCATACAAGTTCCGTGCTTTACAAACTATGCATCA
>NW_007119571.1:0-731 GCF_000164805.1 Carlito syrichta
TGAAAAATTATACTTGTCGTGAAAACTATATCCATCTAAATTCTTGGAATAAATGAGACTGGAGGACTGTTATCTTAAAAAATTGTTCCAAACAATTGATATAAACATATATAACTATAAAATAATGATATATATATTAGAATGTAATATGGATAATACAACACAAACTATATATACACATATGTAAAGATACAATTATGATATATTTTATAGTATATTATAAACAGCATTATTTTTCAAGAAGGACTGTGTGTTCAATAAAAACTTTCCATATGCATTTCTGACAAAAAGGAAATCTTATGAATAACTAACGGCAAAATCTCTTCTTGTGAGGCAAAGATAATCTATTTTAGAACGTCATTTTAATGTCCACTTGTTATAGAAAAGAAAGAACATCCACCACCCAGGGGAGACACATGTGAAAGTGATCACATGAGGATCAAGCCGATGGTGCTAACATCAGAGACTTTTCATGTATTAAATTTTGTGATGAGCAGAATCTTTATCATTTACATAAAGGCAATAGAAACACAATGATAAGTTCACCAGAAGACAAATATATTAGAAAATTCAAATCAGCTTCCTTTGTTCAAATCAAAATTGACATCTCAAAAGTATCCCCAAACAGACATAATCAACCATGCCTTACTCAACAGAAAAGGAGGAATAAGTCTTCTACATTTGTGCTGTGATGCAAAATATCTTCATAAGTAGCACCAGTAAATAAAACG
>NW_007119572.1:0-709 GCF_000164805.1 Carlito syrichta
CTTATGCTTCTGTAAAAAATATGAGTAGGGAAAATGAATAAAGGACACCCTCTCGAATAAATGGTGCTGGAAAGACAAGACAGTCATATACAGAAGGATGATACTGGACTCCATTTCTCACCATACATAAAAATTAACTCAAAATGGATTAAAGATTTAAATGTATGACCTAAAACTAAAAATGCTAGAAGAAAATGTAGGAAAATCTCTGCTGGACATGGTCTACGCAAAGAATGTACAAGACCTCAAAAGCGTAGGCAACAAAACCGAAACTAAACAAATGAGACTTAAACTAAAAAGCTTCAGTGCAGTGGAAAAAAATGATCAACAAAGTGAAGAAAAAACTTGTTCAATGGGAGAAAATATTTGCAAAAGTTTTGTTCAACAGGAGAATGATATCCAGAATATATAAAAAATTCAAATAACCGAACAGAGGAAAAAATCTAAATAACAAACAAAAAATAATTCATTAAAAAATTGGCAAAGCGTCACCCCCCTTGGGTCTCCTCCCATTGTGGGAGCTTTCTGTCCTCTGAATAAATCCTGCTTTCTCAAAAAAATAAAAATTAAAAATTAAAAAATGACCAAAGACATGAACAGACACATGCAAGTTACCACCCACAAGTATATGAAAAACTGCTCAACATTTCTCACCATCAAGGAAATGCAAATCAAAAACACAATGAGGTATCATCTTTCCCAAGTTTGA
>NW_007119573.1:0-795 GCF_000164805.1 Carlito syrichta
GGATCGGCGGAGCCCAGCGGGTCGAGGCTGCGGTGTCCGGGAGCGGCCACTGCACTCCAGTGTGGGCGACAGAGTGAGACTCCATCTCCAAACCATAACAGAAAATAGCCAGGTTCCCTGACTCAGCCTGTAATCCTGCGATTGAGGAGGCTGCGGGGTGAGGACAACTTAAGCCCGCGGGTTCGAGACAAACCTGGGCAACTTGGGGAGTCCTCATCTCTACAATAAATCAAAAAATCAGCCTGGCGTGGTCGCACATGCCTGTAATGCCAGCTCCTCGGAAGGCTGAAGCGGAAGGAGCAATGGAGCCCAGCAGGTCGAGGTTGCGGTGGCCGGGAGAGGCCACTGCATTCCGGTGCGGATCACAGAGTGAGACTCCAACTCAGCCCAGAGCCCACGGTACAGAAAAATGTGAACGGTTGTTTGCTGGAGTGGAACTATGGCCTTAAAAACATTTTACTGAAACCTGCTACTTATTAATGATGAATGGTTCTTTGCCTTAAATGGTGGACAACCAAACTCTTCGACAACCAAAATATGAAATTCAAATTTCCAAGTGTAAATTATATTCAGATGAAAAAACATGCAGTAATATCCATAAGAATTGTTGTACTCTGTGCCAGGTAACAGCAGTTATCTCAATCTACCCTGTACAATTGTGGAGATGGGGGGAATCTAAGCTAAGGGATATCAAAACATCGTAGATATATGCTTCATCTTCTTCTTTCTGACCTGTCTTCCTCCTCCCATGTTTTGAAAACACTTTTCACTTTTTGTAAAATTATGTACTCAAAA
>NW_007119574.1:0-482 GCF_000164805.1 Carlito syrichta
AATTTTATATAAAATTTGAAGAGAAATCCAAAAATGTTTGGAGACTTGCATCCATAAATGACTTTATTATGCCTAGATCGTTTATAGATTTTTTTCTGTATATATTGTTTTCATAAGCTTTTCTTATGCCATTTTGGCACACATATTATTTTATTTTTGTTCTTTAACCCCTTTTTAAAAAAATTCTTAGATAACTATTTACTTTATTATAGGACAGAAATTTACCATATAAGACTTCCTCTTAGATAAAAATATCCTTTTTCTTATATTTCTTCTTTGTTTTCTTACTAAAACCTTATTTGTATACTAACAACACTCTTTATATTTTTTCTTTGCTTTTGCTTTCCCTTTTTATTTATTTATAGATAACCTTTTACAGTTATAATTTGAATTCACCTTTTAGTAACTGTTAGGTGAAACATTTAACTTTGGTAACACCTTTGATTCCACTAGAGAGCAGGTTTTAGGAGTAAGAAGTTCAG
>NW_007119575.1:0-828 GCF_000164805.1 Carlito syrichta
AAATTTCCTGCAGCTTTTAGATAAAGTTAAATGAAAAAGTTCCGGACTTCATTAAGTCTATTGAGTTAATTTATAAAGTTTATAACTTGAGTTTTGAAAGTTATAAATAAAATGCAACATGAAGAAAAGTCACTGAACACCTTTTGATCAATATTCGTATTTACTGAATACTACTACAAGACAGGTGCTAGTGATGATAAGATGAAAATATATAACCAATGACATCTTGGAATTCAAAATACAGTGAAGTAGCAGATATTCAAACAAGAAAATAATAACAAGTTAGATGTTATGACAGAAACTAAGAATTAATTATGGGTATGCAAAGAAGAGATCCCAGACCAGCCAGGGGAAAGAGAGGTATCTTTGACTGTGGCAACTCATGAGACACATTATTCATACCAGTACACTGGTGAGGGAGAAAGGAGGAGCTATTGACAATTAAATTGGGGGCCTGGTAGAGTAGTTCATACCAGCACTTTGAGAGTTCAAGGCAGGAGAACTGCTTGAGTCCAGGAGTTTGAGACAAGCCTGGGCAACAGAGTGAGACCTATTGCCACAAAAAAAATCAAAACATTAGCCAGGTGTAGTGGCATGCACCAGTACTCCCCATTACTCAGGAGACTGAGGCAGAAGGATCACATGAGCACAGGTGTTTGAGGCTGCAGTGAGCAGTGATTGTGTCACTGTACTCCACACTGGGTGACAGAGTGAAAGTCAGATTTTCAAATAATAATCACAATGAAATTGAGAACACAGGTGTAACTATGACTGCACAAATAATTTGAAGACAAGGTCAGGCCTACACACAGAAAAGCAATCACTGAA
>NW_007119576.1:0-785 GCF_000164805.1 Carlito syrichta
AAAGGCAAGATTATATAAATCGTAATTTCAGAAGAAAAATCCAGATTACTAAAATAAAGTCACAATTGCTGGATATAGAAAACAAAAATTTCATACAAAGGATCAACCCGGCAACAAACTGTTTTTTGTTTTTTTTTTTTGAGTTGGAGTCTCACTCTGTCACCCAGACTGGAGTGCAGTGGCTGCTCCACGGCAGCCTCGACCTGCTGAGCTCCGGCGATCCTTCCGCCTCAGCCTTCCAAGTGACTGGAACTACAGCCGTGCACTACCATGCCCAGCTCATTTTTTGATTTATTGTAGCGATGAGGTCTCGCCAAGTTGCCCAGGCGTCTCGAACCTGTGGGCTCAGGCAATCCACTTACCTCAGTCTCACAAAGACACGGGATTACAGGCTGAGCCACCGAGCCCGCCTCAAACTGGTTCTTTGAAGGAATAAACATGATTGATGAATCCCTGGCCAGACTAACAAAGTAAAAACAATAACGAAAACAAAAAAGCCAGAGAGAAAATCCAAATAAACACTATTAGAAATGAAAAAGAAAAAAGGCAATATCACAACAGACCCCGAAAAAAATTCAAAAGATTATCAGAGGTTACTATGAATATCTGTATGTATATAAACTAGAAAATCTAAAGGAAATGGAGGATTTTCTTCCATCACACAAACTTCCCAAGGTTGAATCACAAGAAACTGAAACTTGAAACAGACCAATACATGCAGAAATCAACTCATCACAGAAATTTCCTGCCCCCAAATCCATGATCAGATGGCTTCCTAGCTAATT
>NW_007119577.1:0-687 GCF_000164805.1 Carlito syrichta
AAGTTTTTTAATCAGGGTTTAGAACATACAGTATAATATTAATGATTTATTGAACATTGTGGAAAACATTTTGAACAATCTGTATTGAAATTGTGCACCTGTGATTCATACATCATGGAATTGCAGTTGTTCACTGGGAACTTGAAAGTCTTGTGATGGTACATGATTTGTAAAGCGCGTTACACATCAATGAAATTTACGCCCCCAGCAAGTAATTGTCACACTGCTGGAGTTTATAGAAAATGGTATATAAGTTGGAAAAAGTTTGAATAAAATTGGCTTCAGTCTTGGCCAGACTGTTCCCAGAAGAGCTGCCTCCGTGTGGTTTCTTCTCTCCGTTCTGATTCACCGGTGCAGTCCTAACTCCCCCTCGGTCAGTGCTGGTCACCGACACAACTCCATTCTTAACTGTCTACCCACCTGGCCTACAGCAGAAACGATACCCATTAATCAATATTTTTATTTATTTTTTTGAGTTGAAGTCTCACTCCGTTGCTCAGACTGGAGTGCAGTGGCATGCCCACAGCCACCCATGTCCATCTGATGGGCTTTGGTGAGCCTTCTGCCTCAACCTTCCAAGTTGCTGGAACTAAAGATGCATGTTACCATGCCCAGGTAATTTTTTATTTATTGTAGAGATGTGGTTTTGCCAAGTTGCCTGGGCGAATCTCGATCCCACAGGCTCAG
>NW_007119578.1:0-767 GCF_000164805.1 Carlito syrichta
GTGGAGGATAGCCGGAGCCCAGCAGGCCAAGGCTGCGGTGGCTGGGAGTGGCCACTGCACTCCAGGCTGGGCGACAGAGTGAGACTCCAACTCAAAAATAAATAAATAAATAAATTGCTTCTCAAAAAGCCTGGCATATTTCTAAGAACAGTAAATAATGTAATAAATGTTTAGGGTATCATTTTGATTGAAAAAGTCTGGGAACAAAACAGAACATAAAACATGATCTTTATTTGTGATTATATTTACATGTCTAACAAAAATAAAGGAATATTGCCAAGGGTCAAATCTGAATGGAAGGATGATTTCTCTCATATAAGTTTTTGTATTTTCTCAAATTGTGTTCAAATTATTTGTACCAGAAGGAAAAAAAATCAGTAAACTATTTTAGTCTATCTGTATGTAATTCAGAACATCAGCAGGACCCTTGGGAGTGAAGTGGCCACACGCAGCACTCACTCTTTCAGCCATCAGGGTACTACTCACTCTCCTTCTTAGCTGAGTCAGTGAATTCACCACTGGCCTCATGTGTGTGTCCCTTCCAGCCCCTCTGCTCCTCTCCTGGCTGAATACAGTTCATCAAGATGCTAGGTCCCATGGGAACTCTGCATCCAACAGAGAAACATCCCAGACCCTGGAATGGTGTAACACCCACCTCGTGAAATAATAAAGACTACACAACAATCAAACACAAAAAACACAGTGGTGGAAGCTGACAGACTGAAAAATGGGCACGGGGGAAGGGAGGGTGTCGCTCCCTCCCATGG
>NW_007119579.1:0-624 GCF_000164805.1 Carlito syrichta
AAAAGGAAGGGTGGTAAGGGAATCTGGAGTTTAAATTGGTATTGGAAAACCACTGTTAAGTGGGTGATTATACCACAGGATTTTGTAGAACTCACTGCAAATAAAAGATAAATATTACAAAAAAGCAATAGTGTGGTCTAATTATTTGTTTAGAGAGCAGAAAACATGACAGGAAATTGCTGCCAAAAAACAAACAAACCTATTAGTGTACGTGTGTGTGTGAACACTCCTTTTACCACTAGTTGTTAGATCTCTACTTCCTTCTAATTGCTGTGTAACTATTTTTACCTGGTAAGAAAATATCAAAATTCACTCTAAGTATATCCTTCAATAGATTACTTTTGCAAATTTATTTTATGCAACTTTTCCTTACCCTCTTCTAACCTACACAAAAGACAACATTTAAAAAGACATAATTTTTACTCTTCTATATAAATCAAAGGCAGTATTTTTAAAAATTTAAAAACACAGGTGGGGTCGGTGGCTCAGCCTGTAATCCCGCACCTTGGGAGGCTGAGGTGAGTGGATTGTCTGAGCCCGTGGGTTTGAGACACGCCTGGGCAGGCAAGACCTCATATCTACAATAAATCAAAAAATCAGCCGGGCGTGGTATGCGCGCCTGTA
>NW_007119580.1:0-785 GCF_000164805.1 Carlito syrichta
ATAAAAAACACAGTTCCATTCACAATAGCCACAAAAAAAATGAAATACCTTGGCATCTTCCTGACCAGAGACGTGAAAGACCTTTACAATGAAAATTACAAAACACTGCTCAAAGAAATCAAAGCCGACATGAACAAGTGGAAAAATATCCCATGCTCATGGATCGGAAGAATCAACATTGTGAAGATGTCCATCTTACCTAAGGCAATCTACAAATTCAATGCAATACCCATTAAATTACCAACAACATTCTTTTCAGACCTAGAAAAAACAACACAGGAATTCATATGGAAACACAAACATCCAAGAATAGCCAGAACAATCCTCAGCAAAAAAAACAAAGCAGGTGGTATCACAATACCAGATTTCAAACTTTACTATAAAGCTACAATCATCAAAACAGCTTGGTATTGGTACAGGAACAGGCATATAGATCAATGGAACAGAATTGAGATTCCAGAAGCAAAACCTCAATTTCTCAACCAACTCATCTTCGACAAAGCCCCCACCACCTATTCAGTAAATGGTGCTGGGAAAATTGGCTGACCACATGCAGAAGATTGAAACAGGACCCCTATCTATCCCCATGCACAAAGGTTAACTCCAAATGGATCAGAGACCTAAATGTAAAACCTCAAACCATAAGAACCTTAGAAAAGGAAGGAAATACTCTCATGGAAATCGGACTGGCATCCAATTCCTGTACAAACCCGAACCCACAGGACTTAGAGAGAAGATAGACAAATGGGACCTTATTAAACTGACAGCTTCTGCAAAGCCAAGAA
>NW_007119581.1:0-792 GCF_000164805.1 Carlito syrichta
CTTAGTATCAGCCTTGCCAAGACTAGCTTTCTCACCTGTTAAATGAGGAATTGCAGATGATGAGGAATACTGTCCCACTGGGTCTAAGAGTCTGTGACTGTCACTTCACTCAATTCCAACACTCTGCTCAATGTTGGGGACACAGCAGCCTGTTTCCCGCACTTGAGGAACTCATTTTACTGTGTAGTACAACAATTATCGAGACACAAAGTGGTACATGTAGAATTAGATGCTGGACTGGCTGTTAAGAAAATACAAAGGGTGGCCAAGTAACCCAGGGAGTCAGGGACACTTTTCAAAGAAGGTGCAGCTTTGCTGAGCTGAGTCATATTGATGATGAGGCTGTCATAGGGCAAGGAGGCAGAGAGGGGACTTGCGAAGGCTAGATACTCAGATGCAGATGTAGAAATTCAATTCACTGACATTAATAATAAAATTGCAGAGGCAAGCTGAAAGTATAATGCAGTCATTGTTCCCTTACCACAGGCCACAGCAATCTGCAGGGTATTCATGGTGATCTGTTCACCATACCCCTCCACCCCCAAATATGAACATAGCCAAGAATCAGACTCAAAAGAACCATTTCCCTTTCTCTGCACCAGCACGTGCACAAACACACAAGCTTTCTGCTGCTGTGACCCACCACCCATTGCTGCTGCCACCACCACCCTCCTAATCCTGGCTCAGCACCAGCCATGAGCAATTAGAGAGGTAGAATCTCTCTCTGCAGAAGGCAAGAGTCTTCTACTGTGTTTGACATTTTGAAGAAATGCCCACATTTTCTGTAGACTC
>NW_007119582.1:0-333 GCF_000164805.1 Carlito syrichta
CGTTCTTGCTATTGTGAACAATGCTGCGATAAACATACGTGTGCAGGTATCTTTTTTATAGAGTGATTTGTGTTCTTCAGGGTATATTCCCAGTAGGGGGATTGCAGGGTCATATGGAAGGTCAATTTTTAGAGCTTTTAGGAATCGCCACACTGCTTTCCACAGAGGTTGCACTAGTTTACACTCCCACCAACAGTGTAGAAGTGTTCCCTTTTCACTACATCCTCTCCAGCAGCTGTTATTTTTTGAGTTGTTGATAATTGCCATTCTGACTGGAGTTAGGTGGTATCTCAGTGTGGTTTTGATTTGCATCTCCCTGATGATTAGTGAGGT
>NW_007119583.1:0-756 GCF_000164805.1 Carlito syrichta
CACTTTTGACAAATGTTCTGCTTGAACATAATGGAGTTGCTCAAATGCTTTTAAAAATGACCACACTTAAAACAGTAAAACAATCTTTACAAAGTCAACCCAATAACACATCCTAGTGCATTCGCCCCCAACACACACACACACACACACACACACACACACACACACACACACACACACAGTCACATACCCTCGGTGCCTGCAGTTGACTTTCTTTCGGCCAACTGATAACAGATGGTAAGTTGGTGAATAAATATTTAATTTATGCAACCCAAATCCTGAAAGTCTGAGTTTCAAATGTAATGCCTTGCATTCCCGAAGCAAACTGTACAGAAATATATTTTTTTAAAAAACTACATTTCCAGCTGTCCTTTAAAAGAAGAAAATGAAAATAAATAAAAGAAAAACCCACACATATGCATGCACCAAACGAAAGATGCTGAAGACCCTCTGCCAATCAGCATTTCTATAGAGACATTCTTTCCATGATTAAAACAAACACTCCAGCCAGGTTCGGTGGCTAAGCCTGTAATCCTGCGCCTTTGGGAGGCTGAGGTGAGTGGATTGCTGGGCAGGTGAGACCTCATCTCTACAATAAATCAAAAAATTAGCCGGGTGAGGTAGCGTGCGCCTGTAGTTCCAGCTACTTGGAAGCCTGAGGCGGAAGGATCGGCGGAGCCCAGCAGGTCGAGGCTGCGGTGGCCAGGAGTGGCCACTGCACTCCAGTCTGAGCTACAGAGTGAGACTCCCACTCAA
>NW_007119584.1:0-808 GCF_000164805.1 Carlito syrichta
CCTGTAGTTGCAGCTACTTGGAGGCTGAGAGAGAAGGAGCTTGCCACTGCACTCCAGTTGAGGTGACAGAGTAAGACTCCAACTCAAAAAAAGGAGAAGAAATTAAGAGGAAACTTTTAAAAAAAACCTCGAGGCAAATGCAAATAAAAACACAACACACCAAAATGTATGGGATGCAACAGAACAATTTAAGAGGAAAATTCATAGTATTAAGTGCTTACATAAAGAAAAAATAAATATCCCAAAAAGGCAACCTAACATTATAACGTATGGAACTAGTAAAAGAACAATCTAGGGTCATTCTTAGGTATATGTGAGAGATTGGTTCCAGGACTCCCTGCATACATCAAAATCTGCATGTACTTGAGTCCTGCACTCAGACCTGTGAAACATACATATACAAAAAGTCAGCCTAACATATACACAGATTTCCCACAAATACTGTATTTTAAAAAAAAATCTGTGTCTGGGAAAACCGGCTGACCACTTGCAGAAGATTAAAACAAGATTCATACCTAACTCAATATGCAAAAATCAACTCAAAATGGATCAAAGTCCTAAATGCAAAACCTCAAACTATAAGAACCATAGAAAATGCAGGAGACACCCTTATGGAAATTGGAACTGGCAACTAATTCCTGATCACAACCTCAAGTGTCACTGTCATAAGAGATAAGATAGATAAGTGGGACCTCATCAAACTGACAAGCTTCTGCAAAGTCAAAGAAACCATTGAGAAAGCAGAGAGACAGCCCACAGATTGGGTAAACATATTTGCCAACTGTATATCTGACAAAGGTCTAACATC
>NW_007119585.1:0-665 GCF_000164805.1 Carlito syrichta
CTCCCTCCTGCGATTCCTAAAGTTCTTCCCAGCCTTTACCCATTTCCTTGGTGTAGAAGGTAAGACCCTCAAATCTCTCATCCTGTTTACTCAAATAGGATCATGGGTCACAAGAGAATACTTTCTGAGAAATGCATCATTAGGCAATTTTGTGGTTGCCAGACATCATGGAGTATACATACACAAACCTAGGTGTTACATCTATTTTATTGACATATATATATTTCATATAGAAAACCAAGTGTCCCAGCACCTTGGTGAACATCAGTCATCTCCCCTGCCTGATCTGCAATGCCAGGATCAAGTGCCATAGATTGCACTTCCATTTATGCTCTATTGTGTTCTCATGGAACCATGAGGTCCATTGTTGACCGAAATGTCATTGTGCACACATGACTGTAGTTTTTAAATAAACCCCCATTGTGTCCTGCTTCGTTCCTTCCCAATGCATTCTCAGACACTGCCAAAGAGTTTTCTAACTTGTAAATCTATCCACATTAATCTCCTACTCAAAATTCTTTAATTACATCTCATGGACTTAAATAATGATAATAACAATTATGACCTCTTTTATTTATTTATTTTTTTGAGTTCCTACAATGTCCTATTTGTCAGGAACTCAAAAAAGTGCATTTTAAATATATTATATGAAAAAATGATATTTA
>NW_007119586.1:0-756 GCF_000164805.1 Carlito syrichta
CACACCCCTACCGGGGTTATTTGGCAACATAACCCCCTGTTATGGGTGCACTTGTCTTCATCACCAAACAAGGTCTTGACAACATATACCACCCTCATTTCTAAACTAATCAAGATAGGAAGGGAAAAAAGCCGCCTACATTTTGGAAAGGACCCTGACCATCTTGTTCTCCCCTACACCAGAGAGCAAATACAATGGCTGATACAAAATGATGACTCTTGGGCCATTTCCCTAGTATTGTTTCAGGGACAAATTGACAATCACTACCCTGCCAATCGACTGCTCCAATTCTCTTGGCTACACCCTTTTACATTTCCAAAGATCACCTCTCAAAAGCCTCTAAAAGGAGCAGCCTTAGTTTTTTCTGATGGCTCCTCCTCAGGTACAGCTGCTTATATCATAAATAACCAACAACATACTACAAAATCCCCATACCAATCAGCTCAGCTTGTTGAATTATTTGCCATCATACAAGTATTCAAGCTTTTAGATAATGAGGCCTTTAATCTATATACTGATAGTGCATATATTGCCTTCTCTGTCCCATTATTAGAGACTGTTCCCTATATAAAACCTTCTACAAATGCAGTACCTTTGTTCCAACAATTACAACTGTTAATTTTATCGCGACAAAAACCTTTCTTTATTGGACATTTAAGAGCCCATTCGGATCTTCCAGGCCCCCTCTCTCATGGTAATGCACAGGCCGATACTCTAACCCGGGCCTGTTTTTCCTTACTGCGGGACCCCTTTAAA
>NW_007119587.1:0-767 GCF_000164805.1 Carlito syrichta
CAGATAAGGGATATATATGTATGGTTATGCTGGCACTGTACTAATCTCTTTAAATGATTTTGGAAATCTAATTATTTGCAACTGTTCTGCAGACTTGAACATCATCACCATCCTAAATTTACAGGTACAGATGAAAAGTCTTAGATGAGTAAAACAACTTGTCCAAAGTCAACCTAGTGAGTGGAAAAGCTGGCATAAGAGGCCATACAGGCATCACTGCATTTTCTAAATATTTGTTTCACAATAATTCACCCTTAACTTACCTAGTTTACAATGATTGGTCAGAGCCGGGCTCGGTGGCTCAGTCTGTAATCCCAGCATTTGAACACCTGAAATGTAATAAAGCTAGATCAAGTGAAAAAGTTTTATCATTTCCCATGCTTACCTATACCAGAATAAGAAACTTTATATTTGGGAGGAGGATTTATTTTCCCCCTATTGAGGTACATGATCAAAGGTCTTTCACTAAGCAAGGAACTAAGATGATCCCTATTGACAGATTCTCCTATGCAAACACAGATGTTCTTCCTGATGCTGAAAGTCCCATGCCTGGTACCTGTCATGCCATCCTTAATATAAAAATACCCATTGTTACCAGATGAGATAGGTGCCCCAATTACTGTTGATTGTGGGAGCTGAAAATTTATCTGCTAATTTTCATAGTTTTTATTTGAAAGAGCACTCCAGGTAACTTAAGAAACGTGTTTTATTGCTCAATGGTGTGGTTTTAAGCAACCCGGTTAGCTCCCATGACTCTCAGTTTTCTC
>NW_007119588.1:0-750 GCF_000164805.1 Carlito syrichta
CAATTTACCCCTCAATAGCATGCCATTTTATCTGTAAATTCAGGTAATGGCCACTATGTTTGAAACTGTTCTAGACCTTTGAAAACCATTTCTCTGAGGTTTTATGAGCCTGGACAACTTAAATAATTTCATGTAAAACAAAATTTTCTTCTGATGGATATTCTATGATACTATATATATCATAGCTCCTTGAGAATGCAAGTGTATATTGTTGGAAGTAAGTTACTACTGTCATATTTTATATTTTTACTTATTAATAATATATATAATAGTATATATTCTATTTTTTGCTAACCTGATTTGTTGCAGCTGGTGGAGTTTACTCAGAAAATCTTAAGATCGCATTCAGTGATCTGTAAAAGCCCTGGCTGGTGAGTAATAGTGGTTCTACATAGCCATAAAGAAGACATTTTAGAGTCCAATGAGCTAACCTCATTCTTTATGAGCCATGAGACCTCAGGGGTGAGTTATCTTCTTGGAGGCTGCTACTTCTGGGTGAAATAAGGCTGATTTGGGGGGCCCTTATAATGTCACTTTCCATGTTTTTAAAGTCTCACTGTCATGAGTTTGACTGCAGCATACCCTTTTACCATAAAATGCATTTAAATAGAATAGAAAATTGTGCATATGATCTTTAATCATTGAACTAGTAGCCACATATGCTGGGAATGGGGAAAACCTAACCGACTTGTGAATACTGACAGTAGGAGAGATGCTGCCACTTTTTCCATAATTTATTTTCTTACTGAA
>NW_007119589.1:0-789 GCF_000164805.1 Carlito syrichta
CTTCCTGTCTTTGGTCCCCCTCCCCCATCTTGGGGAGCTGAATATTCTCTTTTCCCTCTCTTTCTCTCTCTAATTTATTTTTAAATAACATTTCTTTCTTAATCTTTTTGTGTGTCGCAATTATTTGCTATTTACTCAGATCTCTGGGTTGCCGGCCCGCACCTCCGGTTTGCCAGCCCCGCCAGTGCTGCGCGCCTCCCTGCATCTCTCGACCCTCACCCAGTCCGTCCATACTTAACGTTTTTGGAGGTTCTGACGAGACATCCGATATTTCTCTCTCTCTCTCATATTTCCTAACTGGTGGCCCTCTGTGGACTGTGTTGGAACCTGGTGGCAATTTAAGGCTCTAGCTGAGGATACACTTCAGCGTGCAGCTCCAGGGAAAGACATCAGACCGCTGTGGCCTGACTGGGTGATGCACTAAGGTTAAATCTTTGCTTCCTTCTAGCCAAGATTTCGGAGTTTCCCCGTGGACCGAGCTGCATCTCGGAGGACAACTGACGGTCTCTGCCTAGAGCTACTCCCTAGGGAGGCAAGAAAGTCCCCAAAGGAAAGTTCGAACCGCCAGAGCTTGTAAGGGTGGGAGACAAAGTGCTTGGTTTCTTTGCTTTTTTCCTCTCTGGCGAAGTAACTCCACGAAGGACCTTGAAACTCCAACAGCTACCTTATGCCTTTCTGCGCCTTTGGTGAGTCATCCCCTTTTATTTTTCATCCACACACACATATTTGAATGTACGCTCTTGGACCGCCCTTTGTTCGGATGGCTTTCTGGGTCTCTCGGGTTTCCGG
>NW_007119590.1:0-3816 GCF_000164805.1 Carlito syrichta
AAGGCAAGTAGTATCAGACGACACTAAGAAGGCAAGTAGTGTCAGACAACACTAAGAAGAAGGCAAGTGTTATCAGACGACAATAAGAAGGCAAGTAATATCAGATGACAGTAAGAATGCAAGTAGTATCAGAAGGCACTAAGAAGGCAAGTAGTATCTGACGGTATTAAGAAGGCAAGTTGTATCAGACGGCACTAAGAAGGCAAGTAGTATCAGACGGCACTAAGGAGGCAAGTAGTATCAGACCGCACTAAGAAGGGAAGTAGGATCAGCCGGCACTTTTAAGGCAAGTGGGATCAGGCGGCACTAATAAAGCAAGTAGAACCAGGCGGCAATAATAAGGCATGTAATATCAGGAGGCACTAATAAGGCAAGTAGGATCAGAGGGAACTAATAAGGCAATTAGGTACACAGCATTAATAAGGCAAGTAGGATCAGACCACACCAGTAAGGCAAGTAGGATCAGAGGGAACAAATAAGGCAAGGTACATCAGATGGCACTCATAAGGCCAGGAGTATCACACTGCACTAATAAGTCAAGTACGATCAGACGGCACTAATAAGGCAAGTAGGATCAGACGGAACTAATAAGGCAAGGACTATCAGATGGCACTAATAAGGCCAGGAGTATCTGACTGCACGAATAAGGCAAGTAGGATCAGACGGCACTAATGAGGCAAGAGGGATCAGACGGAACTAATAAGGCAAGTAGTATCAGACGGCACTAATAAGGGAAGTACGATCAAATGACACTAATAAGGCAAGTAGGATCAGTAGGCACTAATAAGGCAAGTAGTATCAGACCGCACTAAGAAGGCAAGTAGTATCAGATGGTACTAAGAAGGCAAGCAGTATCAGCCAGCACTAATAAGGCACATAGTATCTTTTGGCACTAATAGGGCAAGTAGGATTAGGTTGCACTAATAAGGCAAGTAGGATCAGACGGCACTAATAAGGCACGTAATATCTGTTGGTACTAATAAGGCAAGTAGGATTTGGCGGCACTAATAAGGCAAGGAGTATCAGATGGCACTAATAAGGCAAGGGGTATCAGATGGCACTAATATGCCAAGGTGAATCAGATGGCACTAATAAGGCAAGGAGTATCAGAGAGAAATAATTAGGCAAGGAGTATCAGACGGCAATACTAAGGCAAGTAGGTCAGACGGCACTAAGATGGCAAGTAGTATCAGACGGCACTAATAGGCAAGGAGTAACAGATGGCACTAATAAGGTAAGGAGAATCAGAAGGCACTACTAAGGCATGGAGTATCAGACGGTACTATTAAGGCAAGGAGTATCAGACGGCACTAATAAGTAAAGGAGAATCAGATGACACTACTAAGGCAAGGAGTAACAGAAGGCACTATTAAGGCAAGGAGTATAAGACGGCACTATTAGGCTAGTAGTATCAGACGGCGATAAGAAGGCAAGGAGTATCAGACGGCATGATTAAGGCAAGTAGTATCAGACGACACTAACAAGGCAAGTACTATGAGACGGCCCTAACAACACAAGTAGTATCAGACGGCACTAACAAGGCAAGTAGTATCAGACGGCACTAATAAGGCAAGTAGTATCACACGGCACTAACAAGTCAAGTAGTATCAGACAACATTAAAAAGGCAAGTAGTATCTGACGACATAAATAAAGCAAGTAGTATCAGACGACACAAAGAAGGCAAGTAGTATCAGACGACACTAAGAAGGCAAGTACTATCAGATGACACTAAGATGGCAAGTAGTATCAGACGACACTAAGAAGGCAAGCAGTGTCAGACACACTAAGAAGGCAAGTATTATCAGACAACAATAAGAAGGCAAGTAATATCAGATGACAGTAAGAATGCAAGTAGTATCAGATGGCACTAAGAAGGCAAGTAGTATCCGACGGTATTAAGAGGGCAAGTAGTATCCGACGGTATTAAGAAGGCAAGTAGTATCAGATGGCACTAAGGAGGCAAGTAGTATCAGACCGCAATAAGAAGGGAAGTAGGATCAGGCGGCACTTTTAAGGCAAGTGGGATTAGGCGGCACTAATAAAACAAGTAGAACCAGGCGGCAGTAATAAGGCATGTAATATCAGGAGGCACTAATAAGGAAAGTAGGATCAGAGGTAACTAATAAGGCAATTAGAATTAGACGGCATTAATAAGGCAAGTAGGATCAGACCACACCAGTAAGGCAAGTAGGATCAGAGGGAACTAATAAGGCAAGGTGCATCAGATGGAACTCATAAGGCCAGGAGTATCACACTGCACTAATAAGGCAAGTACAATCAGACGGCACTAATAAGGCAAGTAGGATCAGACGGAACTAATAAGGCAAGGACTATCAGACGGCACTAATAAGGCCAGGAGTATCTGACTGCACGAATAAGGCAAGTAGGATCAGACGGCACTAATGAGGCAAGAGGGATCAGACGGAACTAATAAGGCAAGTAGTATCAGACGGCACTAATAAGGGAAGTACGATCAAACGACACTAATAAGGCAAGTAGGATCAGTAGGCAATAATAAGGCAAGTAGTATCAGACCGCACTAAGAAGGCAAGTATTATCATATGGTACTAATAAGGCAAGCAGTATCAGCCGGCACTAATAAGGCACGTAGTATCTTTTGGCACTAATAGGGCAAGTAGGATTAGGTAGCACTAATAAGGCAAGTAGGATCAGACGGCACTAATAAGGCACGTGATATCTGTTGGTACTAATAAGGCAAGTAGGATTTGGCAGCACTAATAAGGCAAGGAGTATCAGACGGCACTAATAAGGCAAGGGGTATCAGATGGCACTAATAAGGCAAGGTGAATCAGATGGCACTAAAAAGGCAAGGAGTATCAGACGGTACTATTAAGGTGAGGAGTATCAGACAGAAATAATTAGGCAAGGAGTATCAGACGGCAATAATAAGGCAAGTAGGTCAGACGGCACTAAGATGGCAAGTAGCATCAGGTGGCACTAATAAGGCAAGGAGTATTCAGACGGCACTAATAGGCAAGGAGTATCAGATGGCACTAATAAGGTAAGGAGAATCAGAAGGCACTACTAAGGCATGGAGTATCAGACGGTACTATTAAGGAAAGGAGTATCAGACGGCACTAATAAGTCAAGGAGAATCAGACGACACTACTAAGGCAAGGAGTAACAGAAGGCAATATTAAGGCAAGTAGTATCAGACGGCACTATTAAGGCAAGTAGTATCAGACGGCACTAACAAGGCAAGTAGTATCAGACAGAACTAACAACGCAAGTAGTGTCAGATGACATTAACAAGGCATGTAGTATCAGACGGCAGTAATAAGGCAAGTATTATCACACGGCACTAACAAGGCAAGTAGTATCAGATAACACTAAGAAGGCAAGTAGTACCAGATGGCACTAAGAAGGCAATTAGTATCAGACGGCACTAAGAAGGCAAGTAGTATCAGACGGCACTAATAAGGCACATAGTATCTCTTGGCACTATTAAGGCAAGTAGGATTAGGTGGCACTAATAAGGCAAGTAGGATCAGACGACATCAAGAAGGTAAGTAGTACCAGACGGCACTAATAAGACAAGTAGTATCAGATGGCACTAGTAAGGCACATAGTATCTGTTGGTATTTTTAAGGCAAGTAGGATTTGGTGGCACTAATAAGGCAAGGAGTATCACACGGCAGTAATAAGGCAAGGGGTATCAGATGGCACTAATAAGGCAAGGAGTATCAGATGGCACAACTAAGGCAAGGAGTATCAGATGGTAATATTAAGGCAAGGAGTATCAGAGGGCAATAATAAGGCAAGGAGTTTCAGACAGCATTAGTAAAACAAGTAGT
>NW_007119591.1:0-740 GCF_000164805.1 Carlito syrichta
CGCCCAGAAGTTTCATCCCCACATTTGCAGTGTGAGAAGATACACAGAGGGACTCCAGGCCACTTGACCTGACCATTTTATGTCAACTTTGCATGCATGCTTGTGAAAAGTAGAAACA
The DNA here is from genome assembly GCF_000164805.1 of Carlito syrichta. Lineage (NCBI taxonomy): Eukaryota > Metazoa > Chordata > Mammalia > Primates > Tarsiidae > Carlito > Carlito syrichta. The sequence goes on from NW_007119591.1 coordinate 119, forward strand.
GTGTGTGGGGAAGGGAAGAGGAAGAGGATGGAGTGTTTTCTTCTCCCCAACACACTTCTCATGGGGAAGTTGGCCCATAACATGTGACCCACTCATGACAAAGGAGGACAACTTAGGCAGCATTCCCAGATCAGGAAGCTGCCCTTCCATGTCCTCTGCATTTATTTAGGTCTACTCCGATGCCTCTGCACATCAGAGCCCACCCTCAATGTCCCCATGATGATAGCAGTATGCTCAGATGAAATCCCATTACCACTTGCTCCATTCTGAAGCTCTCTTTCCCCCAGTGGGAATCTGTGGGACCTGTGGTCCACTCTCTTAGGAATAAGCTGAGTGACTGGCAGGTGAATCATGACTTCTCATGTGACCTAGGATGCTTCTTAGTGGACAGAGCTAGGTGAGTTTAACCTCCTGCACTGATAAAATTTAGTTTCCACAATAGCTATGGGTACGTCAACCAAAATGCTCTAGGGGAGACACACATTCCTGTGGAAGTTTGGGGAAGATGGGTCTCCTTTTCCTGTCTCCCTTGTCTTTCTCAGATGCTGCTGATGGCAGAGTCAAGTTCAGAAGAGTCCAAGAGACTTCTGCCCATCTGTCTCCATCTATTAGCATTGCTGCA
>NW_007119592.1:0-708 GCF_000164805.1 Carlito syrichta
CCTTCAGTCTTTCTGTTCTTCTCCTCTATTCACTTTGTTCTTTTCTATTCACTTTGTGTTAGGCATGTATATGCGTGTTTAGTTTTCTTGTGGGTCTTTTTGTTGTTGATTGTTTTGTTTAGCTTTGTTGTTATTCCAATTGTTTTGAAGTGTGTTTGTATCTGTTCAATTGCTTTTGCATTGGTTTCTGCTTTGCATCATCATACAGAGTGGTAGTGGGGAGTGGGTCTCAGAGAACACACACCACATTAAGTGAACATTTTAATTTGCAAGTAGTATCTGATTACTAGCACTCCATCCTCCACTTTATTTGAATTTCAAAAACTACAAGAGATAGCAAAGCTTCCCATCCATCATCCTATTCCAAATAGAACAAATCCAGAGCCCGGATTAGGGAAGTATAGAGGCCTGAGCAAATGTCAGAAGGAAAATCTCTCTCACTGACACTGAATAACAGAACTAAAGAGAAAAACAAGAGATCTGTCACAAATTAGGAAAAATCAAAGGAAGACCTCAGGCAATTTCAAGTATACCAAAGAAAAAACTCCTGAAAAATCAGACCTTGGTGCCCAAACAATGAAAGTCACCAATGACAGTCCCCAGAAAATGACAGGGATTAGGGAATGGATGGAAAGAGTGAATAGGACTCAAGAAGGACAAGGTGCAACACTGAAAGAACTTGTAACAAAGATTTGGGCAATAAAAAAT
>NW_007119593.1:0-786 GCF_000164805.1 Carlito syrichta
GCTTCATTATTTTTTGTCTTAATAAAGAAAGTTTTCTCCAAATTTTTAATTTTGAGAAAAATTCAAACCTATGAGAAAATTGCCATATGTATATGATATATATATATATACACACACACACACACATATATATATCACAATATACATTATCATAATTTCCATCTATAGATAGGCCAGTTGCCTTTCTCTGTCTCTCTGTCAGTTTGTTAATCTCTCTCTCTCTCTCTCTCTCTCTCTCTCTCACACACACACACAAACACACACACACACATTTTATCAGAACCACTTAGAAGTGAATTGCCGACACCATAGCCTTACCCTAAATTCCTCCTCAAAGATGTTCTCCTACATAACTGTGGTGCACCAACATCATACCCAATGATTTTAAGATTAATTTAACAACATTATTTAACATACTGTTCAAATTCAAGTTGTTCCCACATGCTGTTTAGGGTTGCTTTGTTTCATTTTGTTTCTGTTCAGTCCAGGATCCCACAAGATTCAGGTATAATATTTGCTTTCTCTAATCTTCACTGTCCTTTACTCCACCTCTCCCTTACATATTGTTTTCTCTTTCCTGGTCTTGGTGGATTTTTTTGTTTTTTGTTTTTTGGGGGGTTTTTTGAGTTGGAATCTCACTCCGTCACCCAGGCTGGTGTGCAGTGACACGTTCATGGCCAGCCTAGCATCGACCTGCTGGGTTCCAGCAATCCTTCCCGACTCAGCCTTCCGAGTAGCTGGAATTACAGGCATGCACACCATGTCCGGCTAAGTTTTGATTTATTG
>NW_007119594.1:0-729 GCF_000164805.1 Carlito syrichta
ATTTTGGAAAGAGCTTAATATTTCAGACTAAATAAATTATAGTTTTTCTGCTTTATAAAATGTACACCATTATAAATTATGATGTCAAATATTAATGATATAATAGTCATACTAAATTGATCATTTTTAGATTAAAAACAGAATAATATGATTTCAATGTAATACATTGGAATACCAGGGAAATCCTAACCTAATCAGAGAGATGTTTGCTAGGACAAGACAAACTACAAAGGAAGAACATTTGGGTTAAAAGTGTCTCAAACTTACATTTACTACTATTACAAAAGAAGATTCAGTTATTGATAGACTATGAACACAAAGGCCAGCACAAGGAGATTAACAACCTCATTCTATTTCTCTGCTGAGACAATCTTAGAATAACACATTCAGGCCATTATGAGGCAGTAGAAGAAAAAAATACAGAAAAAAATAGCCAAAGCTATCCCTAGTGGAAAATTTATATTGTTTAACGCCTAACATTAAAAAGACTGAAAGATCACATATTAACAACTTACAGTCACACACACTTCAAGGCAGTAGAAAAAAATAAACAAAACACAACACTAGCAAAAGAAAACAAATAATGAAGATTAGAGCAAAACTAAATACAATTGAGAAAAGATCAATAAAATAATTTTTTCTCTTAAAAAATATTTAAAAAATTGATAGACCACTAGCCAAAATTGATTAAGAGAAGGAGAAAAGATTTTATTTAGGTCAATCTGAAAT
>NW_007119595.1:0-542 GCF_000164805.1 Carlito syrichta
AAATCAACAAAGTACCAATTAAGAAAAAATAGTTTGATTTCCTCTGTTCTCTGCTATAACCTAGAGTTTCCTTTTAATTTGATTAAATGCATAAAATATCCCTCATTGTCACATTATGTTATTATAAGAGTTTTTTAAATCTAAAATGCAAACTCCTATTTTAAAATAGCCTTTGTTAAGATTATAGTGTAACAACATTAAACAGATCAGAGTCAGAGATTATGATAGTTTATAAACGGATGTAATGAAATTGCAAATGAATTTCTGCAAGGTTCTTTGTTCTTATCTTTGGATCATTGTTCTCTCAAAAAATTATTTTTGAGATGGTGATTACAATATTCTAACTTTCTTTGCAGAAGTTTACACCAAACTTAAATCAAATAAAAGTGCTTCTATTTGTAAAACCTAAACATGTTGTGGAATGTAGTTTGTATTTTAACAAATTCTTGTTTTCAGTATATTCAACCAAGAAAAGAGAAACAGTAACAGAAAAGAAAGGCAAGATAGAAAGAAGGAAAAGGAAAGAAGGGAGAGAGAGAGGG
>NW_007119596.1:0-362 GCF_000164805.1 Carlito syrichta
GAGAACATGTGACGCTCAGCTCTGTTTTCTGTGAGAGATCACTTAGTATTATAGACTCTAATTCCATCCAAGTTGTTGCGAAGTTCATGATTTTGTTCTTCTTTATGGTTGTGTAATACTTCATCATGTATATGTACCACATTTTTTTTTTTTTTTTGAGTTGGAGTCTCACTGTCGTCCAGATTGGAGTGCAGTAGCCGCTCCTGGCCACCGCAGCCTCGACCTGCTGGGCTCCAGCGATCCTTCCGCCTCAACCTTCTGAAGAACCATAACTATAGGCGCGCACTACCATGCCTGGCTAATTTTTTTTATTTATTGTAAAGATGAGGTCTCGCCTGCCCAGGCGAGTCTCAAACCCGCGG
>NW_007119597.1:0-1387 GCF_000164805.1 Carlito syrichta
ATATCCTCCTTGTTCATGTCTGTACGTAAACGTCAGTTCTGTGTTTATCTCTGTCTTTATTTCGCATAGACCGATGTAGCCGCTACGGTCAGCTTTGTCAAAAATAGCTCTTCCCGCTGGATTGTTTTTGCCTTCGATTCCAGAATCCGTTGCCTGTATCAGTGTGGAGTGATTCCTGGACCCTTGGTCCTCTTTCTTGGCTCTATCTGTGTGTCCCGGTCACGCCCACGCTGCACTTTCTCGGTTACTGTAGTGAAAGGCTTGAGATCAGGCAACCGTAACCCTCCGATTTTGTTATTTTTCAAGATTATTTCTGCTAGTCTAGACGTGTGTCTTTTACACATTTTAGGTCTCCCACGGTTTGTGTTTACGTCACGTTCCGCTCGCGTAATTCTCGTGCCTCTGGCAAAGATTCACCTATTTCTACAGATGCCCTTGCGACATCCACCGCTCGGTGTCTGCCCCGACTGAACCTGACGAGCAGACGCTCTCTCCCCCCGTTTGTAGTCACTGGGCTGGGCCCTTGATCGGAGAGACCGTGAGAACAGGCAAGGCGTAGATGGCGGGGCAAGTTGAGGTCGGGTGTCGGAACGCTACCGCCCGCGGGACCCGTCCGGCTCCCGTCCTGTTTCTGCAAATAAGAGTTTAATAGGCACGGTTACTCTCATCCACGCGTGCGTTACCCGTGGCTGCTCTCGCACCACGAGGACAGAGCTGTACATTTCCGACAGCGACTCTGTGGCTTCGGCGGTCTACGCTATGTACCGTTTGTCCCCGAGCGGAAAAATTTTGCTGACCGCCGACGTACAGGTAGGGTTGGCAAAACGTGAGGGACATTACGTATTGTTTTAAGTGACTCGTTCTAAGACGGTGTTTTCTCCAAATGGCCGCTGGCTCCCGTTTCGTCTTTCTTTCCATTAAGAGATGAACTGCGTCTGTATCCACCCGTTGACTTCATGCGATTTGAAATGATTGTTTCCCTCCATCTCGAAGACAGTTGCGGGCGGGGGCGGTTGTAGAATGACAAAAGCTCTAGAGGTTTTTGACGGAACACGTTTTTTTCCAGGCGGCTGATACGTTTGAACAGATTTTGCGCTCACTGCCGCCAGATCTCAAGACGGTGTGCCGGTCATCCGTTTCTCTTCTTTTCCCCATCGGGTTCTTCCTTCTAGAATTACTTTGTTGGATGCCCTTTATGTCTGGAGACCCTTTCTGATGAGCGGGAGAGATCTTCTTTCATATTTAACTTGACACGAGAGGGCCTTGTCTGTTCGAAGGTCAAAGGCCCATTCTTCTGCCTGCAGATGTGTCTTCTTGCCAAGCGTGTCTGCCGAGTGGGCTTCTGAAAACCGAAGCGAATGACTGTATGGGACTTCGTGGGACCCTG
>NW_007119598.1:0-432 GCF_000164805.1 Carlito syrichta
TAATTTCTAATATATAAGGAATTCTGAAGTAAGTAATAAAGATTAAAACTGTCCTATTTTCTATCCTCTAATTTTCTGACTTTTAAAGAGATGAAAAGTAATACAAAATAACTCCAGTAACAGAAATAACAAATCATGAAAACCTCAAAGAAAAGAATTTGAGGGTGCTATGAAATCATACAAGAGGGAGCCAGATTTTATCCAGAGATTAGAGGAAGGTTCTGGAGGAAATGACTCTTGAGCTGAGATCTGAAGCCTATGCCAAGGCAAAGTGTCATGACAGAAAAATCAGTCCCTAAAGCAGAAATAAAAACAGTAAGTTTCAAAAACCAAAAGGAACCCATTCTTTAGGAGGATAGAGAGTGAAACCTAAGTCATATCCTGTGGTTTATGACTAGTCATGAAGACAATGTTAACAATTGTTTTATGCTA
>NW_007119599.1:0-440 GCF_000164805.1 Carlito syrichta
AGATATTGGCCTGTAGTTCTCTTTCTTTGTTGGGTCTTTACCTGGCTTGGGTATCAATGTGATGTTGGCTTCATAAAATGATTTGGGAAGAGGTCTGTCTTTCTCAATCGCCTGGAATACCTTCAGTAGGATTGGTGTAAGCTCCTCCTTAAATGTCTTGTAAAATTCTGCTGGAAAGCTATCTGGTCCAGGGCTTTTTATTGTAGGTAGTTTCCTTGATGTTATTGGTCTATTTAGGGTCTCAATTTCTTCTTGTTTCAACCTAGGCAGGTTGTGTGATGACAGAAATTCCTCCATTTCTGAAAGGTTTTCAAGTTTGTTTCCATACAAGTGACATAGTAGTCTCTAATGATCTTTTTTATTTCTTCAGGATCAGATGTGACTTCATCTTTTGTGTTTCTGATTGTGTTTATTTGGGGCTTTTTCTCTCTTTTTCTTCG
>NW_007119600.1:0-761 GCF_000164805.1 Carlito syrichta
GAGGTGAGTGGATTGCCTGAGCCCTTGTGTTCGAGACCCGCCTGGGCAGCAAGACCTCATCTCTACAATAAATAAAAAAATCAGCCAGGCATGGTAGCACATGCTTGTAATTCCGGCTACTTGGAAGGCTGAGGCAGAACGATCACTGGAGCCCAGCAGGTCGAGGCTGCAGTGACCAGGAGCGGCCACTGCACTGTAGACTGGGCAACAGAGTGAGACTCCAACTCAAAAAAGAAAAAAGAAGAAGATATATGGGCAGCCAACAGGCACACGAAAAAGTGCTCAGCCTAACTCATCATCAGAGAAATGCAAGTCAACACCACATTAAGATACCACCTAATCCCAGTAAGAATGGCCATCATGAATAAAACAACCAGCAACAGATGCTGGCAACAAAAAGGAATGCCTCTACACAGCTGGTTAGGAATGCAAGCTAGTACAACCTCTTTGGGAGACAGTGTGGTGATTTCTGAAAGAACTAGAAATTGACCTTCCACATGACTGAGCATTTCCACTATTGGAAATATACCCAGAAGAACTCAACTCATTCTACAAAAAAAGATACCTGCACATATATGTTTGTTGCAGCTCTATTCATAATAGCAAAAACATGAAACCAACCATGTTGCCCATCAGCTGGACTGCATTAAAAAATGTGGTACATATTCAAAATGGAATATTATGTAGCCATAAAGATGACAAACATATGGACTTCACAGCCACTTGGATGTATCTGGAGTCGATCAAACTCACTGATATAT
>NW_007119601.1:0-510 GCF_000164805.1 Carlito syrichta
TGGCCACCTCTCACCAGTCAGCTCTTTCTTGCCTCTGTGTCTTTCCACTCATGTGGCTCAGTAGGAATGTCCCTTCCGGTTCTCTGAAGAGCTGGTTCCTTCTTTTTGAATGACACCCCCTCAAAAGCCCAGCCCCAGAGCTCCCTGTTATCTTTGGTTGCAGACCCCCTACTTGATTCCTGAATTTTCAGCACTCCTCAAATATGTTTTCCCTGCTAGAACATAAAACTCTTTGAGGGCACAGACTAGTGGGCACCTAGATGTTTGATTAATAAATGATTGAAACAAATGAATGCATCCTGAAAAAGATCAACAAGGTTCCAAAGACTTCCCGAAGAAGGGCATTCAAGCTGCACTTGGAAGGTAGACTGACTATGTGAAGGTAACATGTTTATAGGTAGGTATACAAGAATGGGAGAAGGAAGAGACTCATGTCAGGGCGGTCTTATTTAGAAAGCTCTTGAATGCAGGTAGGCACGTATGTGTCTGCACTGGGTTCTGTCAGGAAAA
>NW_007119602.1:0-682 GCF_000164805.1 Carlito syrichta
TAATAGTCCAAGAAAACATGTTTTGAAATGTGTGGAATTTAATGATTTATTGTTTCCTCACAGACTCAATTTTGTTCAGGTTTAGGGTAAAAATCTAGTAAGTTAATAGGTACAATATCATTATTGGATTTAGATACAGTATGTCTGGGGTGATTAGTGGCCCTTTGTATTGGCAAGAGAGTTGACTCTGTGCAAAGATGTGCTTCTTGGGTTGCAAGGAGTTGCAGTGATGCTGTTTGGTTTCCACTGGAGTACAAGGGTTGCAATTTAATACTAGTCAAACTGCATTAGGGCTCTTTCCTCTTTTACTAAAAAAAATCCAAAGTCTTTAGCTTTTATTAAGTTAATTGGTTATAAATGCTAGATAACATGGAATTAAACATGAAGGCAGGAAAGACACTGTCAAATTCACCACACATCCCTCTTTCACCTTCAGGACCATGATAGTTACTTTAAGGGAACAATGGTTTAAATATCTGTACACTTTCTGCACATTGAATTCTTTTCATTCCTTTTTTATATCTAATTTAGCAGTTTTCAAACTTCACTGTGCATAAGAATTACCCTACAGAATTTTACACATAAAGTAAATACACTACATTTCCATTGTTAAAATGGTAAATATTCTGACTTTATAATCCAACTGTATATCAGAATGCCCCATGGTAGTTTGATTCTGGGA
>NW_007119603.1:0-486 GCF_000164805.1 Carlito syrichta
CTGAGCTGGACCAACTGTTTTTAATGACAGCTTGTACGTGACCTTTGATGTTTCCCTGATTGAACTGTTTTCAATTTTATTAATTTAACTTTTCAGAATTTCAAGGTGTGATTTATAGCGTCATTTCTCTAAAGCTTAATATTCTTGGAGGAAAAACCTTGTCGTGCCTTCTAGCGGAAAAATATGCAAATAAAGCAGTTTTTCTCTTTCCAATATTCCACTTAAAAAAACAAAGACCCTGTCCATTGCAATCCTCCAAAATGGTGAAGGGCAGTGCTGTTACCGGGGGGATGGATGTTATTTGGGAGGTTGTCCCGAAAAACTGAGTGAAATGTTGCAGGAAAACAGAGAGGCCATGACACCAAGGCTATCTCCAGAAGTAGCATTTCATTAGCATCAGTGCTACTCAGTGGGCTAATGCTCCAAGGCTGAGCCACCCGGAGAAAGAGGAGAGGGGTTTTATATGTTAACTTTGGTAAGGGGGTG
>NW_007119604.1:0-716 GCF_000164805.1 Carlito syrichta
AAGACACAAATCGGGACAATTCATTTTAAGCAGTAGTATACAGTTGCTATCTATACTCAATGAAACATATCGAATGAGTCAACTGGGATATATTTCAAAAATAAGTTAATTAAAAATCAGCAATAGGATATTTTATCTAAGCACATTTCCATAAAATAAGGGTATGTGTTTTTATTTGGGTGTGGAAAAAAGTGATTAAGGCTATAGAAACAAGAATTCCTTTCTAATGACTGGCCATGGATTCAGGGATCTGGTATAAACGTTTTCTTCTTCATTTGTAATTTGAAAGAAGTAGGGTACAATTCAGGGTGAAATATATTAATATTCATTTTACAGGAACCCTTGTTGTTCAGGCCTGTCCCCGAACGTCCCGGCACCCCGGGCACAAACCAACTACTGCAAGTCCTGGCCCTCCCCCTCCCCTGCATCTCCCAACTCTGAAAATCTTTTTTGTTGTCGTTATTATGATGGTTGTTCAAGGTCCACTTATGAGTGAGTACATGTGATACTCAGTTTCTGCTTCCCTGAAAGGTCACCCAGTAGTATAGACTCTAACTCCATCCAGGTTTCTGTGAACTTCGTGAGTTTGTTCTCGTTGTGACTGCATAATATGGCATTGTTCCTACGTACCACATATTTTGAATCCAGTCCTCTTTAGATGGGCAGGATGGTTAGCTCCATGTTCTTGCTACTGCGAACAATGTGGCGATAAACAT
>NW_007119605.1:0-802 GCF_000164805.1 Carlito syrichta
CTCTCAAGCCCACGGACTCAGGCAATTCACTCGCCTCGGCCTCCCAAAGTGCTGGGATTACAGGCTGAGCCACTGAGCCTGGCCCACAAATGATCCTTAAGTGGTAAGTTCACTAAAGGATGCCAGACATAAAAACAACTTTTTAATTAAATTACATAAAATTCTAAATGACAAAATCATTAAGACACAAAACAGATCAGTGAATATCAGAAGCCAAAGTTAGAAAGAAGAAATGGACTGCGATAGGAATGTAGGGTGCTAGAACATCATATATTATGGTCTCTCTAGTGGTTACATCATTGTATGCATTTGTGACAATCCAAATTGTTCAATTAAAATTGACAAAACAGCCGGACTCGATGGCTTAGCCTGTAATCCCGCGCCATTGGGAGGCTGAGGTGAGTGGATTGCCTGAGCCCGCGGATTCGAGACCCACCTGGGCAGGCGAGTTCTCATCTCTACAATAAAATCAAAAAATTAGCCAGGCATGATAGCGCGCACCTGTAATTCCGGCTACTCGGAAGGCTGAGGAGGAAGGATCGCTGGAGCCCAGCAGGTCGAGGCTGCGGTGGCCGGGAGTGGCCACTGCACTCCAGTCTGGACGACAAAGTGAGACTCCAACTCAAAAAAAAAAAAATTGAAGAAACATCCTGTCAGATATCTCTCAATATAACTGATTAAAGTTTTCAATACATTTAAAGGACAAATAATTTTTAGAGCCTGAGATGCAGAATTAAAAAATACCCCCAAACTATTAAATAATGAATAAATACTGTTTAATTGATTAGACTACATTGAATTT
>NW_007119606.1:0-3393 GCF_000164805.1 Carlito syrichta
ACGTATGTTTATAGCATTATTGTTCACAATAGCAAGAACCTGGAAGCAACCATGCTGCCCATCAAAAGAGGACTGGATTAAAAAAACGTGGTACATATACACAATGCAATACTATGCAGCCATAAAAAAGAACAAAATCATGAATTTTGCAGCAACCTGGATGGAACTAGGGTCTATAATTCTGAGTGACCTCTCACAAAAACAAAGTTCCGAGTATCACGTGTTTTCACTCATATAATGGACCTTGAACCTCCAATCTAATACTATAAGAAAATGACTGACAGTAGTGGGAAACTATGGGAGAGGAGGGAGATGGTATTAACGAGCAAATATCTATCTGGGGATGGGGAAGCACCTCGAATCAATAGGGTGCCTGAATGAAACGCATTTGTATAACTAACCCTTACTGTACCCCACAATATCATAATAAAAAAATATTGATTATTTAAAAAAAAAAAGACATCTGCACCAGTATGTTTTTCTCAGCTCTAATCACAATTGCAAAAAACATGGTACCAACCATGTTGCCCAAAAAGCTGGAATGGATAAAATAAATGCCGTATATACACAGTGGAATATCATGCAGCCATAAAACAGGACAGATAGAAGGATTTTGCAGAATATTTGATGGATATGTAGTAGGTCATTTTCAGTGATTTATCACAGAAACAAAGAAGAGAGTTCCATATGTTCTCACTCATGAACTGAACTTGATCACTTATACTGATGTAAGAGAGTGGAAGTAGTGGAAAACTGTTTAATGGGAGGGGTGAGATTGGCAGTGGAGGGATACTGCTAAGGAAGGGAGGGGCATACCTCTTCAACCAGGGACACTGCATAATCAATGTTTGTATATCTAATCTGAATTGTACCAAACATTTTTTTAAAGATTAAAATCAATAATTAAATAAAAAAATAATTGAAAGCTGTAAAACATGCAATTGACTTTGTTTTGTTGTTGTTTTTCACTTTAAAAATGGTTACTATTCAGGGAGGGTTTAGAAATGTTCATTATGCAGGGATTAATACTTTAAGAATTGTATAATACTCCAAGGATAACTCCTTTTCCTTTTAATACTTTGGAATTCTTGGTATAATTCTGCCTTCAAAATTGGCAACTACAGTGTTCCTCACATAAATTCTCAATGTTTTATTCTGCCTAAATTGAAACTTCTTGAGAATTCCAGATCTATACGTTGCTTAGAAAACGGAACCTTGAGATTCAGTGTACGTAAGTGCTATAAAAAAGACAAAATGCATAGTAAATCTGAATAATTTTATAAAATAAAACAGTATCATAATTTAATACAGCTTTTTTCATTGTTAAAATTTGTGGACATTTACTTGGTGCACTCTGTATTTTCTGCTTGTTAATTTTGATTAAATGTTACAGATGTGCAATCATTAGAGAAATGTTCCCCATATATATTTGAAGGAAATATAAAATCTCATTCCCGTTATATTTTAACCCAATTTATATTTTAAAAGTGTATTTCCATTAATCCCATAGTATTTTCTCTACCCAAGACATACTATGTTCTGCAACAAAATATCTGATTAATCTGATACTTTTAATCACCAAGCATTTAGAATGAGGCACACAGAAAAAAGAGAATTTGGAGGCCAATATATATAGTCCAAAATAATACGGAGATGTACAAAGTAGTAAGTATTTGGGTTCTGCATTAGTATAAAAATTTAGATTATTGAAAATTCTGGAAAATTGATTTTGATCTTAGAAACACAATGTTAAAATCCTGTATGAAAATCTGCTCAAAGGCTATTGCACAATACTAAAAAGGCCCAAAATTTTCTAAAATAAAAAAAGTCCTAAAATATTATTTGGTGGTGCTATAACCAAGCTCTAACAGGACTCCGTGATCATAATAATAAAAGACTACATCGTGGGCAACCACCTCAGGTCCCCACCCAGTTTGGGAGTTTCTCAGTCCTCTAAATAAAGAATGCTTTTTAAAAAAAAACAACTACCACATTTAGAGGATTCTTGAATAGTCACATATCCCTGGAGAAATTTTTGCATGTGGTGACAATGTAAACGCATGGCTATCTTCACTTCTTGGGAATGAAATCCAACATGTTTACCGCATTTAGCAGAGCACTGTACACAAGTGCGTGAAGCCTAAGGATTGTTCAGTCGTCAAGGTCCCTCCTATTATTATGTCAAAGTTCTGAGGCTGATGTCATAAATGACAATTTGGTACACTTTTTTCCCTGACTGTACTTACCTCTTATAATGCAAACACTAGCTTTTTAGTCAATCTACAGATTCACTGAAAAAACCATTAAGTTAGCATCATTCTTCTCATACCTGGAAATTACAATAAAAACTTCATAGGAAACCATAAACCATCCTCAGTAGCCAAAGAATATTATCAAAAGAAACAAAGAAGGAACTATTACACTTCCAGACTTCAAACTTAACTATATGTTTACAATAATCAACACAGACTGGTATTGGTACAAGAATAGTTCCATAGGCGAATGGATCAGAACAGAGAATGAAATCCTCAAATTCTCAACCAACTCATCTTTGAAAAAACCTCCAAGAACCACTGGTTAATGAAGAGCCTATTCAGTAAATGGTGCTTGGAAAAGGCTGACAACATATCCAAGATTGAAACAGGACCCCTATCTATCACCATACACATTAACTCTAAATGGATGAAGACCTAAACGTAAAACACCAAATTATAATAATCTTAGAAAACGCAGGAGACTCCATTAGGGAAACTGGGACCGGAAACTAATTCCTCTTCAGAGCCCTAAATACCTATGCCTTAAGAAGTAAGTTCGACAAGTGGGATCTCATCAAATTAATACACTTCTGCAAAACAAAAGAAACCATCCGAAGCAGGGACACAGCCAACAGAATGGGAAAAACAATTTATCCACCTAAATATCTGTAAAAAGGCATAACATCTAGGATCTACAAGAAACTCAAACACTCAGAAAAATCATACCAACATTCCCTTTGAAAAAGTATGCAAAATATGTGATTGGACACTTTTCATAAGAAGAGATATGGGCAGTCAGCAGACACATGAAAATTGCAAAGCCTCACTCATCATCAAAGAAATGCAAATGAAACCATTTTGAAATTTTTACATACCCCCTGTAAGAGTGACCATCATTCATAAAACAAACAATAAGAGATACAGATCAGGTTTGGGGAAGAAATAAATGCTTCAACACTGCATGTGGACTGAAATTTAGAGTATCATCTTTGGAAAACAGTGTGTTTGGTTTTTAAAGGGACAGAATATGGACCTACAATATGATTTCAGTAATCCCCCTGCGGATAATATACCTGTAAGGAACTCAAATTATTTTACCCAAAAAGAAACCTGCACCAGTATGTTTTTTGCAGCTCTA
>NW_007119607.1:0-757 GCF_000164805.1 Carlito syrichta
ATAGAGAATAAGGGCAGAGGTCTCACATATGCTAATTTAAGGGTCTGACAGTGGAATGACTTGCAATAATTTTTTCATTTGGAGTCAGAGACCCACTCTACACTCTAACTTGCATTTCTTTCTCCCTGAGTTTCTTGCCTTTCAGCAAGCAATACAAAGAAAGGCAGAGGAGATAGAAAAATGAGTTAGTCCAAGTTGACTGGATCATCTATTTTGTTTAAAATTGTTAGCAGCAGAATTGTCAGAGCCCGCAGCCACTCCCAGTGTTCCCAGCAGATCTGGAGCCTCTCAGAGAGACTCCTAGGACAGCTAGAATGCTTGCCTCTCACGCACGTGCACAGTAGCCACCACCACACAAACAGGCAAGAAGCTAACAGAAATTCTGAGCATTACACGCGTCAACCGATTTTTAGAACTCAGGTTTTCTTTAGAACACAAATTAACTTAATGTAGGTTATTCAAATATTTCTTTTCTTTTTTTTTTGTTTTTGAGTTGGAGTCTCACTCTGTCGCCCAGACTGGAGGGTAGTGGCCACTCCCGGCCACTACAGCCTCGACCTTTAACTCCAGTGATCCTTCTGCCTCAGTCTTCCAAGTAACTGGAACTACAGGCACGCGCTACCACGCCCGGCTAATTTTTTGATTCACTGTAGTGATGAGGTCTTGCCAAGTTGCCCAGGCAGGTCTCGAATCCGCGGGCTCGGCAATCCACTCACCTCAGTCTCCCAATGATGCGGGATTACAGGCTGAGCCACCA
>NW_007119608.1:0-732 GCF_000164805.1 Carlito syrichta
GATGCTGATGATAATGATGCTTATGAAAAAAGATGAATAATAAAGACAAAAAGTGACACACAAATAAATAGCTATGTAACCCACAAAGGAATGTTGAAACAAATGAAAGTAATGGAGAACATTAGAGCCACTTAGATTGACAACTCTGATATTTCCACACATGCCATTTGAACACATCAAACTAGGAATCTCTCATGTAAATAAATGATGAAGGATGCATTTTTGTGTAGTCTTCTTCATGTCACCAGGGTTTTCTGCTGACACAGTATTGTGCTAATGTGCATGTTTAGTAGGATTTACAATGCAATTATGAATCCATGCCTTAAAACTTTCCTGCTCACCTGAAATAGCTTGAATTTCCTTTGAATGTGTCCCAGACAACTCTGATCTTACCTATAATATGGCACTGACATTGTAGTTGTTGGTTTACTTCTTATTCCATCTCAAATATTACTTAAGAATCAGGACAGGGACTGTATCTTGTTCACTGTGCTCCTGGTACCTAGTGTAGCATGAGAGACTTAGGTTGTGCTCCAAAGATATTTTCTGGCCTTTGCTCATTCATTTAAAATGCTTTCGGCTGGGCTCAGTGGCTCAGCCTGTAATCCTGTGCCTTTGGAAGGCTGAGGTGACTGGATTGCCTGAGCCTGCGGGTTCGAGACCTGCCTGGGCAGTGAAACCTCATCTCTACAATAAATCAAAAAAATCAGCCTGCATGGTAGCATGTGCCTG
>NW_007119609.1:0-825 GCF_000164805.1 Carlito syrichta
CGGCAACAGAATATGTCAGCACCCAAAAGTGTCCTCACACTCCCTCCAAGTCCCAGTGGCCAAACCATAAATGGTCCTATACCAGGGTGCCAAAATATATATATATATATATATATACAGACTTTATATATACAGACTATATATATACACATATATACAGACTTTAAGCGCTGTTATCTGTTTGTCTTTTTTAGTTCAATGGAATGAAGGGAGCAGTGGGTCATAGTGAGAGACTGTATGAAATCCTACCTCATGTTCATTGTATCTTTTATATATCCCTACCTCACGTTCATTGTATTTTATACATCTCTGCCTCACGTTCATTATATTTTATGAAGTCTTAGTATTTTAAATCCTACCTCAGACCCCGTAGACTAGGCACATGCTGGGTGCCTGGTGGTGACTGTGATTGTAAAGTTATACGTTTTAAGCAGTGTTTGTACTTAGAACTTTGTTAAGCTTTTGTTTAAACCAATTGCCATGTTGGCTTCTTCTGCTTCTGCAATGGGGTGTAAATGTTAAGCAATAAGTCCCTTCCAGACATTACTTTGCTTAGATTATGGTAGACTCTGTGGCGCCGCCACTCTCCTGGTGGGCTCTGTGTTATTTCAAACCTCCTGCTCGCATGCCAAAGTTAATTTATGCGCAGTGACTGTGTAAACCTAGCTTATCGGGCATTCCACTCTGCCCATTTAGCCATTTCCCGTCAATCACAGGCAACTGAACTCAAGCCTGCGCAAAACCAAATACAAACCAACCAATCTCAAGCACCCCTGTCCCTTGACATCACTGTGGACCTGGTTGGGAACTAACTATGCAAGGTCC
>NW_007119610.1:0-484 GCF_000164805.1 Carlito syrichta
TTGTATGTCATTTATACATTTCACTGGATAGTTTAGCTATTAAAACTATCCACCATAAACCAATGACTGACTATTTTACTTGGTAGTCCCCAGCTGGCAGAATATGGCCAGTAAATCAAACCCTGTTAAAGAATACACTCATTGTAAAAAAGAAAACGACAAAGGAAGGAATAAATGAGTAGAGAAAAGTTAGCTGTGGCTGGAGAGGAGTTGGAAATGGGGAGAAGGAAGGTCAGCTGATAAAAGAGGATGGAACACTCCAGAAAGTAGAAGGACTTATCGTACTAACCTGGGGATGCTGAGAAGATGAATGAAATGTGCATAATGTGCTTTGAACTCCGCTGCTCGTGAAATCTTAATGCCTAGTAAGATGAAATTCTAGTCATTGTGTTTCTTACCATGCATACAAAAAACCACTTAGTCTTTTCAGTCATTGAACTTGGTCTATTATCAAAAATGAAGCTATATCTGCGTTCACCCAAAG
>NW_007119611.1:0-428 GCF_000164805.1 Carlito syrichta
TTCTCCCTTTTTTCCTTTTTCTTTTTGAAGTGGTTTCCGTCCGGGGGTGGAGGTCTCTTGTTTGGTTGGCTGGGCACAGAGGGAAGGCGCACGAGACGTGGGTTTTCCTGCTTTTGGTCTCCACCGGTTGTTGACTCCCTCGGTGAGGCTTTCCCTCTCTTTTTAGGCTCGACTTGGAGGTAGGCGACGGGACGGAGATGCGGATGGAGGGGAAGACGGGTGCTGCGGAGAGACTCCCTCTTTCGGCCGGCTCTGATCTTCCTTCCTTTCTTCTTGTTTTTCTGTTTCGTGTAGGTGTGGGGGGGGGGTCTCGCTGTGTTCCTGAGCCTCGTCTCCGACTTCTGGCCTCGAGGGATCCTCTCGCCTGGGCCTCGTGGAAGAGTTTCCGGATCGAGACGGTCTCTTCCGGTGACGGTGCTGATGATGTC
>NW_007119612.1:0-769 GCF_000164805.1 Carlito syrichta
TCTGCCCAGGTGGGTCTGGACTCTTCAGGCTCAGGTAATCCACTCACCTCGGCCTCCCAAAGTGCTGGGCTTACAGGCTGTGCCACCGAGCCCGGCCTATTTGTATTCTTTAAAAAAAAAAGTGGTGCTCCTCTTCTGTCAGCCAGAAAAAGCCAAGGACAAAGTGAGAAGCTGCAGCACCTGCTGTTGAACCAGGGACCTGGACACCCGCTCACAAGCCACACTTAGACAGCCTCTCCCAGCATTTTCTTGCAGGGGATTGGGGGGTTGTTGATTAAAAAGAAGAAAAGAGAAGAAAGAGAAAATGGTGCTTAGTTTCTGCATCCCAGGATTCGCAAGGATCCAAGCCCAGATGCTGTGGCACCAACCACTGCACCAGGAGAGACCTGGCTGCTTAGCACCCTAGCCCTCATTCAGTCAGCCTCTCACACACCCACTCGCTCACCAGCACACACACAACATTTTCCATATACTCACTCACTCACACGGGGACTCGCATAGTCTGATTGGCTCAGCCACCATCTTCCCTGTCTCTCCAAGTTTCTCTTTTTTAACAAATTCTTTGGTAGTGGACGATCTCTGATGTCAGAACTTGATTATTTTCCTGGTGAACAGTTTTTAGACCTGTAGAGTTACACCTGAAATAAATTTCACCACAGAAAAGCTAATTTATAATGCATTGAATTCAACACTTAATGAAGTAATAGTTATAAAACTTCACTGACATTTGTTGGAAAACTATACCACAGTCCATAAGCATTTTGCAGGA
>NW_007119613.1:0-751 GCF_000164805.1 Carlito syrichta
AATTCTTTTAATGGCAAATTTACCTCATTGTTGGAAGACACAGGCACAAATCCTTGTATGCCACAGCAGGATTACTGAAGGTTTTAAGTAAATTGAAATGTGATAAATCATATTGTATTAAAAATCAGGGAGGAGGTTTATTAATTAAAGGAAATCTGTGTGAATCTTTTGCATAGTGTCAATTCTTTTGCATAATACATTCTAAATAAACTGTTAGGGCTTCTGCAAAGTAAAGCTGAATGGTACTGGTAGCTGCTAAAATGCAAAACAATTTCTAATTGTTAACTTACTGTTGCCTTGTCTTTTGTCTTTGTATTTTAGAAATAATTTTTTCAGGAGTGACAAACCTTGAGATGGGAGAAGGTGTTGGTACCGTTTTTAACGTTTTCTCCCTGTGCTAGTTGCATTATGATTTTAGGTAATAATCAGGTATCCTTAGCAATTGAAAAAACATTGACTTGTGATTTGAGGTCAGCCCAAAGGTGCACATAAGCATAATTTTAGCAATCTTTACCAGCTCGCGAGCCTTGCTTATATAGTTTTGCAAATAGAGTTTTATTTATTTTTTATTTTATTTTTATTTTATTTTCATTTATTTATTTTTGAGATGGAGTCTCACTCTGTCGCCCAGACTGGAGTGCAGTGGCCACTCCCGATCACCGCAGCCTTGACCCGACGGGCTCCAACGATCCTTCTGCCTCAGCCTTCCAAGTACCTGGAACTACAGGTGCACGCTACCATGCCCGGCTAA
>NW_007119614.1:0-804 GCF_000164805.1 Carlito syrichta
CATGTTCTCACTCATATGTGGGAGCTAAAAAAAAAAAGATCTCATGGGGATAGAGAGTAGAATGATGTTTTCCAGAGGCTGGGAAGAGTAGTAGGGAGGAAAGAATAAAGAAGGTATGATAAATCTGTACAAAAATACAAAAATACAGGTAGGAAGAGGTAATACAATCTAGTATTTGGTAGCACAATAGGGCAACTATAGTTAACAATGCATTTTGCACTTTAAAGTAGCTGGAATAGTGGAATTAGAATGCTTCTAATACAAAGAAATGATAAATGCTCAAGGTGATGGTTATCCCAATTACAACAATTTGGTCACTAAACATGGTATGCCTATACCAAAATATTACATGTACTCCATAAATATGTATAACTATATGTCCATAAATATTTTAAAATTTAATAATCTTAAAATGAAGCAAAGTATGACTAGGATGTCTTAAGTTATAAAGAAAGGACTAGCCAAAAGAGGACATTTCTACAAACAGTTCTGAAAGATTGATTGCTTCTGCCAACAAAAACCTTATCATCAGAAAAACAAAAGAAGAAAAATAGTACCAGTCATGTGTCTATTGTTGCCCCAAAATATTTTACATCAGGAGTGCATGAGAATGAAGTAATATAACTTGATCTTCATATAAATGCAATGTTTATATTGTTTCCCTTTTACATAGAAGCATGACACATTTTGATTTCTCATGCTTAACGTAGGACTACATTTAGCGAAAAACACAAAACAAAAAACCAAAGGGACCCAGCTCTCAGCCCACACGTGATTTAAGCTCTCAGCCCACACATGATTTAG
>NW_007119615.1:0-754 GCF_000164805.1 Carlito syrichta
AGTTGGATAAAAATGTATTTGAAATAGTGTATAATGGGAACTTAGACCTAGTATTTAGGTTGTTAATTTATTACTTCCTTTTGAGAATAGATTGTTTCTTAAGTTTCTCTTTTTTTACATTTTTTATTATAAAAATGTGGGGCACAATTGATTATGCCGGTACACTTGCTGATGAGGTGTGCCCCTACCCTAGCACTTTCCCTCAACTGCTAATCTCACTCCCCTCCCCTGATAGTATCCCATTACTGCCAAACACTTTCTCATACGATTATGATTGGTCAAGATCTGCTTATCAGTGAGAACATATGGTACTCTGTTCTTTGTTTCTGTGATAGACTACAAAATCTATCCAAATTGCTGCCAAGTCCATATATTTGTCCTTCTTTATGGCCGCATGATATTCCATTTTGTACATGTGCCACATTTTCTTTATCCAGTCCAGCTTCGATGGGCAACATTGCTGGTTTCAAGTTTTTGCTATTGTGAATAGAGCTGCAACAAACATACGTGTGCAAGTATCTTTTTTGTAGAATGATTTGAGTTCCTCTGGGTATATTACCAATATGGGAATTGCTGAGTCATGTGGAAGATCAATTTCTAGTATTTTCAGAAATCGCCACTCTCTTCCAAAGAGGTTGCACTAGCTTGCATTTCCACCAGCAGTGTAGAAGGCTTTCTTTTTCTCCACATCCTTGCCAGCATCTGTTGTTGTTTGTCATGTTAATGTGGCCCTTTCTTACTGAGCTTAGGTTTG
>NW_007119616.1:0-739 GCF_000164805.1 Carlito syrichta
CTCCCTGAAGTTCTTCTTGCAGTTTCTCCTTGCAGCATATGTTTGACACTTGTTAGGTGCATACCCATTAAGGATTTTTGTCTTGTGGGAGCACTGACCCCTTTATTATTGTGAAATATTCCTCTTTGTCCCTGATAACTTCACTTGCTCTGAAGTCTACTCTGTCTGAAATTAATATAGCTACTCACTCTTTCTTTCTTTTGATTAGTGTTAGTATGCTATATTGTCCTTCACCTCTTTCTTTTAATCTATGTGTATCTTAATACTTAATAAAATTTATTGAACACATAGTAGGTAACATTGTTTTTTTATCTTCACTTAGACAATGTTTGTCTTTGTTATACTTAGATCATCAATATTTAAAATGATTATTAATATAGTTGGATCAACATTTACAATATTTTTAGTGTTTCCTATTTTCTACCCTTGTTCTTGGTCCGTCTTCTAATGTTCCATTATTCTTCTGCCTTCTGTGGTTTTAACTGGGCATTTTGTATGACTCTATTTTCTCTACTTTCTTTTAACTTTGAAAAAATTGCTTCCCCTAGAGGTTGCAGTACACCTTTACAAGTCCACATTAAGACAACACTTTACTATTTTGTGCATAGTCAACAAATTTTATGATATCAAAATAATTCCAATTCCTCCTCCCTGTCCCTTGTATCCTTAATATCACTCATGTTATTTCCACATAAGTATGCACAATCTAATTCATTATTACTCTTATTACTTTGAGTAA
>NW_007119617.1:0-775 GCF_000164805.1 Carlito syrichta
CTCTATTTTAGTGGCAGGGCTAAAATTAAAAACCAAGCTTCCCCATATCTTCAAGCTATTTTTAAAAATTATTGAATTTTTTCTGTCATGTTTACAAAAGTTAAAAAAGAAGCTATCCTTCTAAGAGATTATTTTAATGTTTCTCAAACACACAAACATGATTCAAATGAGCATTCCATCATTTCAGAGAAAAAAAATACTCCCCATGATATTCTGAAAGAAGGACCTGTTGATGAGTTAATATTTCTATTGACCTAATATCTGACTCTTAGCAGTTGTTTAAATATGCTTGTTGAAAAGAAGACAATGAGTGAACAGGTTACTTGAGGAATGTTCTAGCAGATTGCAATGTGTTCTGGCACACTGATGCTTTCACATAACAATGCAATAATCTTTCATAATCATATTTGCTTTTTTCTGCTCTGTTTATATTAAGATGAACATAGCAGTTATTTATTTCTTTCATTACTTGAAACAAGTAAAATCATTTATTTAGGTAGACATGTAATTAATGCAGTTTAGTAATGCCTTAAACTAGAAATCATAGAATAAAGAAGCAGAGTGAATCAACATTATTGAAACATTTTCTTTTTTTCTTTTTTTTGAGTTGGAATTTCACTGTCACCCAGACTGGAGTGCAGTGGCCGCTCCCGGCCACCGCAGCCTCGACCTGCTGGGCTCCAGTGATCCTTCTGCCTCAGCCTTCCATGTAGCTGGAACTACAGGCGTGCGCTACCACGCCCAGCTTATTTTTAATTTTATTGTAGAGATGAGG
>NW_007119618.1:0-698 GCF_000164805.1 Carlito syrichta
CCTGTGGTCTTTGGATGGAGTGTTCTGTAGGTATCAATTAAGTCCATTTGGTCCAAAGTTACATTGAGGTTCCGGATCTCCTTGCTGATTTTTTGTCCTGATGATCTGTCTAGGGTTGTGAGTGGGGTATTGAAGTCCCCAGTTATGATAGTGTTAGAGCCAATATCTTTCTTTAGTTTTCCAAGAAGCTGCTTTATGAAAGTTGGCGCACCTATGTTGGGTGCATATATATTTAGAATAGATATTTCTTGTTGATGGATTGAGCCTTTTATCATTATGTAGTGGCCTTCTGTATCTTTCTTGATTTTTAATAGTTTGAAGGGTATTTTGTCTGAAATTAAGATGGCTACTCCTCCTTTCTTTTGTATTCCATTCGCCTGGAAGTTTGTTTCCCTTCCTCTTACTTTGAGTCTGTGGATGTCCTTTCTAGCGAGGTGAGTCTCTTGAAGGCAATAGATTGTTGCCTGGTGATATTTTATCCATTTTGCCAATCTATGTCTTTTCAGTGGTGCATTTAGTCCGTTCACATTTAGGCTAATAATTGAAATGCAAGAGTTGATCCCTGTCATAAGGTTCTTACAGAGTTGTTCCTGTTTATTTGTTGTCTTTCTTTGGGTTTTGGAGTTGGGTCATGTGTGTTTTTAATCTTTTGCCTGTACTCTTGTGAAGAATGTTGTTGTTCTTTTTTCTTTTTCTTC
>NW_007119620.1:0-743 GCF_000164805.1 Carlito syrichta
ATACCATTGCACTCCAACCTGGGCAACAGGGTGAGACTCCAACAACAACAACAAAAATTTATGAATCCTAAGCATGCTTTTAAAAATAGCAATAATGTCAGTATTGTGCAAATTAACTACCAAAAATCCTGTAATTGTCAATCAACAAAAGAAAAAAATATATTCAATTTTTTTATTTCAGAACAAAAAAGACTGTAAAATGAGACTATGCTTGCAAATAAAGCTACTGTAGTTCTCTCGTATGTAATTTAGCATTAAATTATACTATCTCTTTAGAACAACTTCTCAAATTTTAATATGCACAATAATCAACCAAAGGTTCTTATTGAAATATAAGTTCTAATTCAGGAGGTCTGGACAAGGGCCTGGGATTCTGCAAATTTTTAGAAACTCCCAGGTGATGTTGATGCTACTGGTTCAGGGATCACACTGTGAGTAGCAAAGCTCTTCTAGAGTCCATCACATTCCACAGAATGGGTTCAGTCATCTGCCATTGAGTATTAGAGATCACCACCAAGTGGCCTTGCATTAATGTCTGTGATTTGACTGAATGGAAGGGGTGTGCTGAGAGCAGTGGGGAAAGAAAAGATGGGTGGGATGATCCTGGAATTAAAAGTTGGCAGGGAATTTGAATTTACAT
The DNA here is from genome assembly GCF_000164805.1 of Carlito syrichta. NCBI lineage: Eukaryota > Metazoa > Chordata > Mammalia > Primates > Tarsiidae > Carlito > Carlito syrichta. The sequence continues at coordinate 641 of NW_007119620.1, forward strand.
GAAAGAAAATAGTTATAGATTCTTATGAAGGGAGATCTAGGAAACACTCTGCATGTCTGAGACCATTTTCAGCAAATTCTTTCTTCCAGTGAATGTCCCTGAA
>NW_007119621.1:0-311 GCF_000164805.1 Carlito syrichta
TCCTATGGACTTCTCTAATTTTGGGGGAACACTCTTTTCAGCATATGAGAATAAAAGCTAAATTCTAAATACCTACTTTCTTTCGTGTATTTTTACTTGTACTTAGGAATAAACTAGGTTAGTTAGGCAAGGGTTTGGAGCAATCAGCACCATGAGATAGCATCTTGGAGCACTCTGCCAGATGGAGCCCACAGTAATATATCTGGTCTGAGATCTAGAGGTGCCAACTAAGAAGGACAGTCCTGAATTAAGTGGCGATAGAACACCTGTGATAAAGGCAAGTTGAATTTTCCAGATATAAGAGATATTTA
>NW_007119622.1:0-770 GCF_000164805.1 Carlito syrichta
ATTGATAGACTGCAATACAATAGGACATTTTTTGAACAGGAAAGATAGATAATCTAATCTAGTGTCTCATGGTCTTGAATAGCATGTGGACTCGTGCTAATAAAAAATGTTTCTTAAGCTGGGCTTGATGGCTCAGCCTGTAATCCCGTGCCTTTGGAGGCTGAGGTGAGTGGATTGCCTGAGCCCGTGGGTTCAACACCCACCTGGGCAACTTGGCGAGACCTAATCTCTACAATAAATCAAAAAATTAGCCATGGTAGCGCGTGTTTGTAGTTCCAGCTACTTGGAAGTCTGAGGCAGAAGGATCCCCAGAGCCCAGCAGGAACCCAGCAGGTGGAGGCTGTGGTGGCCCAGGGCGGTCACTGCATTCTCCAGTCTGGGTGAAAGGGTGAGACTCCAAATCAAAAAAAAAAAAAAAAGAAAGAAAGAAAAAAAAGTTTCTCAGCCCCTAAGAATACATAGTGAATTCCAATTTTAGAAACATTGTATTAAGAATTAAACATAATCTCTGTAACTACTTAACATCAGAACTCATAAACATATTTTCAAAATCAGATGTGAAACTATGTGATAAGAATCAGTGGAGGCCAGGCTCGCTGGCTCAGCCTGTAATCCCGTGCCTTGAGAGGTGGAGGTGAGTGAATTGCCTGAGCCCGCGGGTTCATGACCCGTCTGGGCAACTTGGCGAGACCTCATCTCTACCATAAATCAAAAATTAGCCGGGCATGAGGAGGAAAGATCGCTGGAGACCAGCAGTCACGGCTGCAGTG
>NW_007119623.1:0-723 GCF_000164805.1 Carlito syrichta
TACAGACCAGTTTTATCACCCCCACAAAGCTTCCTTGGGCTACCCCCGTCCCAATCTCTGGTAACCTCTGACCTATTCTCTGTTGCTCTAGTTTTGTTTTTTCCATAATGTCATATAAATAGAATCATACTATATGTGGTTTTTAAAAATAATAATGACTTTATTGAGATGTAACTCATGTACCATATAATTCACTCATTTATTTTTATTTTATTTTTTATTTATTTTTTGAGTTGGAGTCTCACTCTGTTGCCCAGACTGGAGTGCAGTGGCCGCTGCCAGCCACTGCAGCCTTGACCTGCTGGGCCCTGGCGATCCTTCCGCCTCAGCCTTCCAAGCAGCCAGAACTACAGGTGTGTGCTACCACGCCCTGCTGGGTTTTGATTTTGTAGAGACAAGGTCTCGTCAAGTTGCCCAGGTGGGTCTCGAGCCCGTAGGCTCAGACAATCCACTGGCCTCAGCCTCCCAAAGTGCTGGGATTACAGGCTGAGCCACCGAACCCGGCCAATTCACTCATTTAAAATACACAATTCAGTGATTTTTAGTATGTTCACAGAGTTGTGCAACCATTACCGCAATCGATATTATAACATTTTCATCATGCCAAAGAGAAATCCTGTGCCCACTTCCTCTTGTCCTAGGCAACCACTAATCTACTTTCTGTCTGTATAATAAATTCCAGGCAACTGCTTTTTGTTTTTTGACGTTTTTTTTTTTTTTTTT
>NW_007119624.1:0-687 GCF_000164805.1 Carlito syrichta
AACAGCATAGAACCCAGACACTGTTGGACCACACGTTTCCAGAAAATCCTGGGGATAGGTGTACCTGGGCTGAAGTCCCCAAGTTCGGTTCAAGTATAGACCAGCCAGACTCGGTGGCTCGCCTGTAATCCCGCACCTTTGGGAGGCCGAGGTGAGTGGATTGTCTGAGCCCACGGGTTCGAGACCCGCCTGGGCAACTTGGCGAGACCTCATCTCTACAATAAACCAAAAAATTAGCTGGGCATGGTAGTGCATGCCTGTAGTTCCAGCTACTTGGAAGACTGAGGCGGATGGATTGTCGGAGCCCAGGACGTCGAGGCTGCGGTGGCTGGGAGCAGCCACTTCACTCCAGTCTGGGTGACAGAGTGAGGCTCCAACTCAAAACAAACAAACAAAAAAAGAATAAACCACCTTCAATTTTTTAAATAGAGTCTGATATCTTTTCATAAGCACCACAATAAAATCACAGAGCTCTGAGACCTCTGTGGAGAGATGAAACATCACAGATCTTTTTTTTTTTTTATCTTTGAGTAAGAATCTCACTCCGTCGCCAGGTCAGAGTGTAGTGGCACACTCACAGCCACTCCAGCAGTGACGAGTTGGACTTTGGCGATCCTTCTGCCTTAGCCTTTCAAGTAACCAGAACTACAGGTGTGCACCACCACACCCAGCTAATTTTTTTCATTT
>NW_007119625.1:0-540 GCF_000164805.1 Carlito syrichta
GGGACTCTGCTCTCCACAGATTCTTTCCTCGAGTCATTCTTCCACCCGGCTAGCCCTGCTTCCTCCGCCCTAGCTGGGCATCGACGAGACGAGAGAAGATAAGGCCATGTCACTGGTCCCCGGGGCCCATGTGGGACTTTCTATGGGGACCTGAAGTCACGTATTCTGGTCCTGCCCTTTGGCTTCCTGGCCATCAACTGATGACACCAAAAAGGAACTTTCATCCCAGAATGTAAAATAGACCAAATAAATAGGGGTGGAGGCAGAGGGGGCAGAGAAAATGAAGAAACCAAATTTGCACGTGAAGCCCTCCCCTCCCTCCTCCTATGACTGATCTGGTGTTTCCTGTTCTTCCTCCAGCATCCCAGAGTTTGATCCTGTTTCCCCCCCACCTCCCTCCTCTCCCTGCCCCCACCCAAGTCACCACGTACTGGGCATAAAACGTCGCCTGGCTACCTCTCAGTCTGCTCGGCTGTGTGCTTCTTGGAGGCCCACTTTGTCCTATTCATATCTGGATCCAGCATGCCCTTGTTTGGAAAC
>NW_007119626.1:0-774 GCF_000164805.1 Carlito syrichta
CAGTAAAGCAAGTTAAGTCACCCTCTATGTAGCAAACACAGTGACATTTATAATTTGTTTTCTCAGCATACTTTCCAACTGACTTTTATTGGGGCCTCTGTGTAATTTTTCTTTGCTGCATGTGAACCTTGTGCAGAAATCAATCATGTTACCTAATCCAGGCCACTGCTATTGTTACAAGAATGGGCATATCAGCCAAGCAATGATAAAGTGAAGTCTTCCCTGAAATTGACATTAAAAAAATAATAATAGAGAGATGGAGGTGAGGAAAGAGGGAAAAAGATTGAGATTGTCTTTAGACTGGTGTGACTAAGCTTGGAAGATGTATGTTTGTGGTGCTACTGGTCATCTTATCTTGTCCAAGACTTGGATAGAATCCTACTCTATAGCAGGAAACCAAGAAAACAAAAGACAAAAGATGGAGAGGAATCAATTAGCTTAATGACATTCTTTAAGACTCTACATCCACTTACAACTAAAGTCCATTCTTAGATTTCTCAGTTATGTGAACCTTTTTTCTTAAATTAGTCTGAGTCAAATTTATTTCACTTGTAACTGGGAAAAACTCAATTAACACATGCAATAAATCTCAACTCCTTCATTTGAAAAATGCAAATAATATTATAAAACATTTCCTAGCTTTATTCATAGGATTAAGCAATATAACTTATATAACAAGTTTGGGTTCACTCTCAGGCATATAAGTACTTAGTATGTACTAATTTTTATTAGCCATTATTACTAATTAGTCATAAAGAGTACTACTGCCCTTTG
>NW_007119627.1:0-659 GCF_000164805.1 Carlito syrichta
TTTTTTTTTGAGTTGGAGTCTCACTCTGTCGCCCAGACTGGAGTGCAGTGGCCGCTCCCGGCCACCGCAACCTCGACCTGCTGGGCTCCGGCGATCCTTCCGCCTCAGCCTTCCGAGTAGCCGGAATTACAGGCGCGTGCTACCACGCCCGGCTAATTTTTTGATTTATTGTAGAGATGAGGTCTCGCTGCCCAGGCGGGTCTCGAACCCGCGGGCTCAGGCAATCCACTCACCTCAGCCTCCCAAAGGCGCGGGATTACAGGCTGAGCCACCGAGCCCGGCTCGGAGTGGTTTTTAATTGTGTTAATAAACTATAATTTACTGCTCCATTTACACTGATTTCAGAATTTTGCTTTTACAGACAACACTGGCATGAGTAATTTTGTCCATTTTACACGTATGTGATCATATCGGTAGAATAAATTCCTAGGCATGATATTGCTGACTTGAAGAATATGTATGACTTTCAAACTTTTATTTTTTATTTTTTTGACTTGGAGTCTCACTATGTCGCCCCGACTGGAGTGCAGTGGCCGCTCCCGGCCACCGCAGCCCCGACCTGCTGGGCTCCGGCGATCCTTCCACCTCAGCCTTCCAAGTAGCCAGAATTACAGGCATGCGCTACCACGCCCGGCTGATTTTTTGACTTATTGTACAGA
>NW_007119628.1:0-757 GCF_000164805.1 Carlito syrichta
CAGCCAGAATTATTTTTGGGGGGTTCCTCCACTAGATAAGTATCCTAGGAACCCATCAACATCAGTTAGCAATTAACATTGTTGCAAGAGGCTGTGTTCAGCTTCGGTGAATTTTTTTTTTTTTTTACTGTGTTTGCCTGTTTCCTGATGGGTGACTTATGAGTACACCTGCTCACACCACGTGGAGTATTCATCAGTTTATGACCATGAACCCCATTCCCCCACCCTCTCTATTCACCTAATCTTGGCCCCAGCGACTATTTTTTTCCTCAATGAAAAAAAGTCCTCAAAGGGAAATGTTTTCCTGATGTGGAAACGGTGAAACAGAAAACACAGAAGTACTTAAAGGCAGCCCAATTATCAAACTTAAAAATGACTTCGAGCAGTGGAATACATGTCTTGACAGTTGTATTGCATCAAACTGTGAGTACTGGCCGGACTCGGTGGTTCAGCCTGTAGTCCCAGCACTTTGGGAGGTCAGAGCAAGTGAATTGTCTAATTCCACGGGTTGAAGACCAACCCAGGCAACTTGCAAGACCTTGTCTCTACAGTAAACAAACAAACAAACAAAAAGCCAGGTGTGGTAGCGTGCACCTGTAGTTTCAGCTACTTGGACAGCTGCAGTGGGAGGATCACCAGCACACAGCAGGTCAAGGCTGTGGAGGCCATGAGTGTGCCACTGCACTCCAGCTTGGGCATCAAAGTGAGACTCCAACTCAGAAAAAAAAACCTGAGTACCTTGAAGGTGACTGATATT
>NW_007119629.1:0-637 GCF_000164805.1 Carlito syrichta
CTCGTGAAAAGCGTGCTTCCCCTTACCACCTAAGCACTCCCAGTAAGGAGCTTCAGGAGATCCTTGACTTCCCTGTAGTCTATGCTCCTTCAACTGAAAGATGTGAATCTCCTTTTACTCCCCTTTTCTGAGTGGTTATAAGTTTGAATAACACAGTATCGATGTGATCATAAGCCTTGTGAGTTATATGACTTTTGTGCCCATGTCATCGTAAACTTTGTGATTCGTATGGCTTTTGCATATTGCGTGACGTCCTAGGCCCTTTACCCTGTGGCGAGCTTGATGAAGGCTTCTGCCGGGCCCTACTGGTCAAAGCTGTGAGATACGCCTGATACCTGGCACCGGGAAGTCTGGACCAAAAAAATCACTCGCTGTCAATAAACGTGGCTGAAGTTCAAGCGCTCGTCCCTGCTCTGCCGGTCGTGTGGCTGACGTGGAGGTCCCGGCGACTCTGGACCGTAAAAGCGAACTGTAAAAGTCTAGAAGGGGAGCGGGACCGTTTTGAGAGACCTCGAGTCTGGCTCTGCACCCTGGATTCGAACTCAGAGATAAACTTCTCTCTACCGGTTCCCCGCCCCCTCTGAGTTACTGGCATCGGGAGGAGCAGCCCGAGCGTTGCTCAGACCGTGACACGGGG
>NW_007119630.1:0-722 GCF_000164805.1 Carlito syrichta
CTACACTCTAGATAAGTGATAAGAGCCCCAGATTTAATCCTTTCCCTTGGGGGTGTCATAATCAGGTAGGTGTGACTACCATGACTTCTGCATTGACCATCTGGGAATGTCTTGGAGATCCTGTGACAGAGACCTGCTGATGTTTGCCCATATTCTCATAGCCCCTAGAGAAGGTCTTGATGAGGTTCCATTGCTCCTGTAAATTCCTGAATAACATTCCTTAGAGTTAATGAAGGATGCATTTTCCCTTTCTTTCTTTTTTTTTTTGAGTTGGAGTCTCACTCTGTTGCCCAGACTGGAGTGCAGTGGCATGCTCCCAGCCACCGCAGCCTCGAACTGCTGGGCACAGGCAATCCTTCCACCTTAGCCTTCCAAGTAGCTGGAACTACAGGTGCTCACTACCGTACCCAGCTAATTTCTGATTTATTGTAGAGCCGAGGTCTCGCCAAGTTGCCCAGGTGGGTATTGAAGTCTCAGACTCAGGCAATCCACTCACCTCTGCCTCACAAAGTGCGAGATTACAGATTGAGCCACTGAGCCTGGCCTCCCTTTATTTCTTATGCATTCCCAGTGGGCAGCTTTGGGAGGTTCTTGATATTCCCACAGAGGGAACCTAATATACAGGAAAATTGAATCTCCATTAGCTTCCCCTTCTAAGTTGTCATAAGTCCTGTGATCTGCATAACTTTTGTAATGCATAAAGTCTTAGGACTTGCAAATTC
>NW_007119631.1:0-833 GCF_000164805.1 Carlito syrichta
CAGGGGAAGGGTGCACACCTCATCAAAAAGGGTACCTGCATAATGAACATTTGTACACCTAACCCTGAATTGGACACCATATCTGTAGTACAGAAATAAAAATATTTTAAAAAGTAAACACATACACACACTCACCTATTGATAATTATTTGAAAAATTTTACAATTCTCCAAAAATATAAAAAAAAATAATAAAATTAGTGCTAAGTTTTTGGTAACTTTAATCTTTTAAAAAGCTTAATCTTGATAATACTGAGGCCCATGTTGTAAACATTGTTTGCAGTATTTCATTGTGCATGCTATGTTTGAGCTTATGCCTATTTTAAAAAATATATTCTATGGCATAATGATTAAGTAAAGTGTTAGTGTTTAAAGTGTGATGCAATGTTTTCTAACCTGAGATACATTATGTATAATTTAGCAATTGCTGTAAATACTCAAATTAATTTGAGTATTTACAGCATAATAAAAAAGTATAATTTTTTATATTAATTTTTAAAATTCATTTTCAAATCTTTCCTTCTCATTTTATGTCATAAGATAATATATACAAATAAGAAAAAGGGGAAGAAGTTCATTATTATTCTTTATATTTTTAAGCTCAAAAACAAATTTATTGATCTCACCAAAAGGTTTTCATGGCTAAAAAAATAATTGCCAAAAACAAAACAAAACAAAAACTCAAAATAGCCTTAGAAAGTTCAGAATGCATAAATAATGGTGACTGTTATGTTACTTAGGGAATCGTTACTTTACTTACATACTTTGGCAAGATTTTTCTAAACATGACTGAAAAAGTTCTAACTCATAGACATTTATTTGACCATGTTTTTA
>NW_007119632.1:0-789 GCF_000164805.1 Carlito syrichta
GTTTCTAGTAGGCTTTTATTCATTTGTTCCAAGCCTGAGGGATGAAGACGCTCAGGCAGAGTATGGTTGAAGAAAAAGCAGAGACTTGGGAGCTGGAAACCTGCAGTTAAGTCCCATTTATGGAGTCTACTTGTAGGACTTCTGACATTTCATTCACTGTCTTTGCACCCTGTTTCTTCATCTTTCAAATGTGAATATTATGTTTTATGTTTTACACTGAATTATAAGGGTGTCAAATGTGATTAGCTAAAAATGATTTGTAACCTATAAATCAGTATATGAATATCCCCTATGAATGCATGTAAAAAATATTTTAAGCTGTCCCCCCTTATTTTCCACCCTATTTTCTATCCCTTCACTGTCCTATCATTTCAGACTCTGTCACAATCTAGAAATTAAACTGCAGAGTATATTTTAGGCTTTTTGTTCCTTTTTGATATTGGTTTGAAAATGAGATTATATTATTTATTTATATGGAAGAATTGCATGGATGACTTATCCTTATAGGAGTGTGAATGGTGAATGGTGAATCAGACCATTGTTTACAGGTTTTCCAGAAGCATCTGGTGCTTTGACCTTGGCAATGGTGCCTGATGAAGAGGAGGAGCAGGACCAAGAGAAGTTGCAGCGGTCAGAGATAAACAGATCTCTTCCTGGCTGTGACAAAGGTTCAATGTTGCAACATTATTATTATTGTTATTTAGTCGAAGTCTCACTCAGTCGCCCAGGCTGGAGTGCAGTGGCATGCTCACAGTCACCCCAGTATCGACTGCCTCATTCTTTCAAGTA
>NW_007119633.1:0-705 GCF_000164805.1 Carlito syrichta
AAAAAAATCCCAAGCAATACTTCAGACTCCACTACTTTCGCAATTTATTCAGCAAACGACCCTGCACTCTTAAGACAGCTAGTAGTTATCAACTGATTTCAAATCACAAGTTTTCTTTTAAGGTCATGTGTAGAAGTTAGTTTCATTCTGCCCTATTTTTGCCCACCATAAAAATTAATCTTTTTACAAACTGCCTAAAATTGAACTTATTTATGTCCTGGGAAAGGCATGTCCAGATAAATGTTTGTATAAGCTATGGAGAGAATTAGACTACCCTAGTGACAATGTAAAAAAAAAAAAAATCAAATTACCACCCCCACAACCAATCAAAAGACAACTGGAAACAACATTGACCTCTAGGGTGGAAACAGCCTTCGTAGGCCCTTCAGAAAAAGCCTCTCTCCCCAGGCCGCAGGCCTTTGGGCTCACCCAGTGTCAAAATCAGGGAACCCTGCACATCCTCCAACACACTGCCTGGCCACACACACAGCGAATAGGTGTGGAATCATTTCATTTAGTTTATTAGACAAAAATATATGATTTAGACAAGTTCATTGATGTGCTATTTACAATCTAAAATCACTGTATATACAGAAAGAGAATCAAAAGACACAAACACGTGGTGGTATTTACCAGAAACCCTCGCTGTGGCAGTGGAGCGGCCAGCAGAAGCTCTGCCACCCAGATGCGAGCTCAGCCTGTATG
>NW_007119634.1:0-640 GCF_000164805.1 Carlito syrichta
CTTCCACGATCCTTCCACCTCAGCCTTCCAAGTAGCTGGAACTACAGGCGTGCGCTACCACGCCTGGCAGATTTTTTGATTTATTGTAAAGATGAGGTCTTGCCAAGTTGCCCAGGTGGGTCTCGAACCCGCGGGCTCAGGCAATTCACTCACCTCAGACTCCCAAGGTGCGGGATTACAGGCTGAGCCACCGAGACCAGCAGTATATGTTTCTTTATTTTCCATAATTATGGTAAATTATTTCTAACTTTGAAGTATGAAATCCATGAAATTATCAAAATACAAGTATACAACACTGATTGCAACAAAGTTATGGACAATCTGTGATTTTTTACCAACTATGTAAATCAGCAACATTGCACAGTAGATATCAGATAGTCATCTCAATTAACTTTCTCTCTCCTTGCCTGACTATTCATTTTCAAGCAAAATATAATAACACATACATATGGCAACACTGCAGCATTCAGAAACAGAATTTGCAATGATGTAAATTCACATCTCTGGCAACCAGGAACAGAATTTGGAATGACGTGAATTCACATCAGTGGTTGCAAATGAGTTAATATAGTCTCCAATGACTAGCAGTCAACATTTTGCTGCCTCCAGGAAATTCACCTCACTGCAAGGGTAACTGTAG
>NW_007119635.1:0-804 GCF_000164805.1 Carlito syrichta
TCTCGAACCCGCGGACCTGAGCCCGGCCTGTTGTCATTTCTTTAGCAATTTTGAGATAGGCGATCATTTAATTTATGAAAAGAATCATAGTTGTTATTTTTAAAATGTGTATAGTTTTATTTGCTCTTATGTTGTTTCATTAGCCATTGTGTATTGATATAATAATATTATTTTTCTCTTTTAGTCTGTGAATGTAGTGAATTATATTGAATTTTTTAAAATGTTGAACTAGCTTGCACCACAGGCATAAGTTCCATTTTTTGTAAGTATATAACTCTTATTCTATATTACTCAATTTGATATGTCAGTGTGTAAAAAGTTTTGTGTCTAATTTTATGAGAGATCTTGGTTTGTATCTTTCTTTTGATGTTTTTTTCTGGTTTTGATATTAGGGTAATACTATTCTCATAGAATAAGTGGGGATGAGTCTTTGCTTTTCTATTTTGTGGAATATACTCTTATTGTATAAAATTCGTGATAATTCTTTGTGGAATATTTCTCTCAGCTTTGTCTCACATAGTTTGATGTACTCATGTTAGATGTTTACCCATTTATGATTGCTAACATATTCTTGGATAACAGGCCTTTTGATAATTATATAATACCCTATTTATTTCTCATTATTTTCCTGTTCTGGTCTCCTTTGCTTAAAATTACCATAGGTACTCCAGTTTTCTGTTGGTTAATACTAGTATGGTATAGCTTCTTATATCTCATTACTTTTAAACTATAATTGTTATATTATGTGTGTTTCTATAGACATTATAGAGTTGTGTATATTTTTAAAAACAGTGTTAATTAATA
>NW_007119636.1:0-728 GCF_000164805.1 Carlito syrichta
CTGCCTGATCCCGTGGGTTCGAGATCCACCTGGGCAACTTGGCAAGACCTCATCTCTACAGTAAATCAAAAATCACCTGGGCGTGGTAGTGCACCTGTCATTCCAGCTACTTGGAAGTCTGAGGCGGAAGGATCACCGGAGCCCAGCAGGTCAGGCTGCGGTGGCCGGGAGTGGCTACTGCACTCCAGTCTGGGAAAGAGTGAGACTCCAACTCAACAAATAAATAAATATATATAACAGTATGTTCCCTGTAACAAAGGAATCCCTTAGTGCAGTAAAACAAAGTCCTGTCAAACATCTAATTTTTACAAAGAAGCATGAAGTTGTTTCACAATGACTCCAACTCTATTTATAGTAACAGAGTAAAAACTTGAGATGAAAGTCAAAAGGACTAAAGTCAAAGATCCAGTTAGGCATGAGTTGTGGTTTTGATTTTTATTCTTATTTTTGTCTACAAATATTAAGACAGAAGATACTTCCATGTGATTGTGGGATCCTCTGAGACTCTACAACCTTAGAAAAGCAGATGAAACTGATGAAATGCATCGGGCTTGGGAGCAGACTCCATATTAAATTGTAATGTTCATAGTAACAACTACAACTGCAGAAGACTGAGGGAGAGAGGAGGAGGCGAAACACTGAAATTTCTGAAACTGACGCTCTGGGCAGAAAGAATAAACAAGGGGAAAAAAGATGTGTAAATACTGTTTGAAAATGGCAACCTGTTA
>NW_007119637.1:0-756 GCF_000164805.1 Carlito syrichta
ATGCATGCCTAATATCATAAAAACAGTACATTTAAAAATCTTCCCAAATAAAGAATAAATTTGATAATATTTTGATAAAATTATTGACCCTTGTGACATGGTGAATGTTAGATTTCAAGAGAGTTATACCTAGCGATACTGAAATTTCCTTTTACCTTTTTTCTGTGAATTATACATCAATTTCTCAATTTAAAATTTACATTTTAAAAACTAAACTTTAAATTATTTTGAAAAATAAATCAAAGTTGCCTAAGTCTCTAGATCTATCTGGGATCTGATGAGAACTCTGAAATCTCTCTCAAGAAGAATACAGATTTTTTTAAAAACTGCATATGAACTAACAGCTTCAAGAACCTCTAATCTAAAAGTTTGTGGTTACCTTGCAGAATGACCATAAAAATATTTAACTTAATTTGGGTGAACTTTGAAGGTTCTCAAAAATTATGACAAAAAAACTATCTCAAGCTTTGTGTTTCATAGAAACAGAAAGTAGAATGGTGGTGACCAGGGACTGGGAGAAGGGTACAATAAGGAGTAACTTTTTAACTGGCAGAGTCTCAGTTCACAAGATGAAAATGTTCTGGAGATAGATGAGGGTGGTAGTTACAAGATAACATAAATGCATTTAAAGCCACTATGTTACAGGCTGAACTGTGGCCCCACACACCCCCCAAAATTCACATTTTGAAGTCCTAACCTCCAGAACCTCAGATGTGACTGTATTTGTAAACAGCGTCTTTAAAGTGATAGCAATTA
>NW_007119638.1:0-526 GCF_000164805.1 Carlito syrichta
AGCTACCTACCTACATAATGCGCTTGTTTGCCAGCTGTATTACCTACCTACCTACCTAGCTAGCTAACCTGCTGGACAGCGTACTGTCTTAACTAAGTTACTTAACTAGGTAACCACCTGGCTATCCAGCTGTCTTAACTAGCTAGCTACCCTGCTAGGCAGCTGGCTAGCCAGCTGACTTAACTAACTGACTTAGCTAGCTAGCCAGCTGCATTATCTAGATATCTTAACTAGCTAGCTACCTAGTGAGCCAGTAGACTTAACTAGTTTACTTAACTAGCTAGCTACCTAGCTAGCCAGCTGCCCGGCCAGCTGATTAACTAGCTGATTTAATCAGCTAGCCAGCTGGCTGGGCAGCTGACTTAATTAGCTAGCCAGTTAGATGGCCACCTGAATTAACTAGTTGCCTTTAACAGCTAGCCAGCTTGCTATCCGGCTGATTTAACTAGCTAGCTACTTAGCGAGCCAGCTGGGAATGCAACTGAATTAACTAGATGACTTAAGTAGCTCTCCCGCTTGCTACCCA
>NW_007119639.1:0-684 GCF_000164805.1 Carlito syrichta
CAGGTCGAGGTTGTGGTGGCTGGGAGCGGCCACTGCACTCCCGCCTGGGCGACAGAGTGAGACTCCAACTCAAAAAAAAAAAAAATCCATCCTTCATAATAATAGACATTTAAGAATTCTTAATAAGCACTAAATATGATAGATGCTGAACTTGGAGCTGGAGAGAAAATGTATGTGGTCCCTGCCTTCTGGGACTCGATCATCTTTGAAAAGACCAATGTGGGAATGGGGGGCAAGATGGCGACGGCATAGGTGAACTTGTGAGATTCTCTGAACGTGAGTTCCCCAAAAAGGCTATCACTTCGCTACCCCCATCCCCCAGCCCACCACCAACCGCGCTGGGGGCAGGCCCGGGAACTTCAGTCCCACGCAAGGCCAGATATTGCGCCCCCGCCCCACTGCTGCCGTTCTACTCGTGTGTGGAAGTCTCCGGTCCCAGCCCCCTCCAGATCCCTCCCCGGCTGCATTGTCTCCAGCCCGGGCACCCGGCATCAAGCCGCCGGTCACACAGGGAGGCTCTGGGCACCCGCCCCTCAGAGACGCTGGTTCCATTTCTGGCTGAAGTCCTCTGTTGGGTCCCAGCGCCACTCTCGCTGTCTAGAGCCTGCCCTTTGGAACTTTGGAGCTCTGGAACTCCGGGTCCACCCTGGCTGAGGCACTCAGCGTGAGACCCCAATCAGAGGA
>NW_007119640.1:0-463 GCF_000164805.1 Carlito syrichta
GAAGGACAAAATCATGAACTTCACAGCAACTTGGATGGATTTAAAGTCTATAATACTGAGTGATCTATCACAGAAACAAAGAACTGTCACATGTTCTCACTCATAAGTGAACCTTGAACAATTATCGTAAAACTATAAGAAAAGGATTGGCAAAAGTGAGAAACTGCTGAGAGTGGAGGTGGAGGTAGGATTGGCAGTAGTGGAAACCTGCTGGTAATGGAGGCACACCTTATCAACAAGGGTACCTGCATGCCAAAAAGAACATTTGTACGCCACATCTTTAAAATTAAATTGTACGCCACATCTTTAAAATTAAAAAAAAAAAATGTGGCACATGTACATGATGGAATATTATGCAGCCATAAAGAAGGACACAATCATGAACTTCACAGCAACCTGGATGACTTAGAGTCTATAATACTGAGTGATGTATCACCGAAATAAAGAACTGAGTATCATATGT
>NW_007119641.1:0-567 GCF_000164805.1 Carlito syrichta
AAAAAACAAATGAATCTATTCTGAGTTAAAAGGAACAATTGACAAACATATCAAAAATATCTTGATTCACTAATAAACTGAGACGATGAAATAAGGTCAAAACTTTGTTTCCTTTTTCCCAAACAGAAGAGCAGAAACAGATACTGTTAGGATACAGACAGGGTGAGGGTGGAGAGGTGGAAAGAGAGAAAGGTGCAGGGAGGTGCAGCAAAGAGGGACGCAGCATCGCCAGAGCCATCAAGCCGGAGGTATGCACTGGGAACCCAGAGATCCAAGTAAAAAATGCAAAGAATTGCTACATCCACAAAAAGGTTAAGAAAAAGTTTATTTAAAAGTAAATTAGAGAGAGAAAGAGAAGGACGAGAGAAGATTTACCTCCTCAGGTGGGGGAGGGGGCCAAAGACAGGAAGCCTGACAACAGCCATAGCTCAAAGAGCACATGGCTACCCCAGAGTCTAGCAAGGCAATGGCTGTTGCTTGCTTGTGGTTGAGTCCTTTTAACCATTCCCCTAGATGGGGGAAGATCATTAAGGTGATTGGGTGGTGGGCTGCTTCCACATCATCACA
>NW_007119642.1:0-732 GCF_000164805.1 Carlito syrichta
GTGGTGCACGCCCATAGTTCCAGCTACATGGAAGACTGAGGCAGAAGGATCGCCTGAGTCAGCAGGTTGAGGTTTTGGTGGCCGTGAGCCTGCCGCTGCCCTCCAACTTGGGCAATGGAGTGAGACTCTGATTAAAAAAAAGTATTAAAACTGCATTTTTATTTTTTAATTTAGAAAAATTAAAACTACAGAAAAATGCCAAGAATAGTATCATAAGCATCAGCACATCCAGTGACCCAGAACTGATGATTGTTAACATGTTATTGTTTTTTAGTACTAAGAGTAAAACATTCCCAACAAGGTGCACCGTGTCCCCATTTGCATTCTCTCTCCTCAGAGGCAGATGCTGTCATAACTCAGCACGGACCCCTCTTGTCTCTCATTTCCTTTTCATGTGCATCAGTCAGCACTGGGTGGTATTGTGTCGATGCATTGAAAAGGATATGTGTGTCTGTTACCATGCTGGGCATGCCATACCTAACTTGGTATCATAATTTTGAGAGTTGTCTGCTGATAAATCTATTATTGATATTCTCCATCCATCAGTCATCCTTCATCCATCCATCCCTCCATCCATCTGTTCATATCTCCACTCATCCATTCATCCATCCATCTCTCCATCATCCATTCATCTGCCTATCTATCATCCTTCCTTCCTTCCACCCATCCATCTTCCCATCATCCATTTCATCCATCATATGCCTGTCCACCTCCTTCCCTCCCTCCCTTCCT
>NW_007119643.1:0-312 GCF_000164805.1 Carlito syrichta
GCCTGCTGTCCATCATCTGACATCATCAGTAGCTGCACTTGCCTGCCCTTTTGTGATGACGTGGAAGCAGACCACCACCCAGTCACCCTAATGTTCTTCCCCCATCAAGGGGAATGGTTAAAAGGAAACAACCACAGGCAACCATTGCCTTGCTAGAGTCTAGCGTGGCCGTGTGCTCTTTGAGTATTGGCTGTCGCCATGCTTCCTGGCTTTGGTCCCCCTTCCCCATCTTGGGGAGCTGAATCTTCTCTTTTCCTTCTCATTCTCTCTCTAATTTATTTTTAAATAACTTTTCTTTCTTAATCTTTTTGT
>NW_007119644.1:0-754 GCF_000164805.1 Carlito syrichta
CGTTCTTGCATACTTTCTTGGTAAATAAGAAATCTTTGGGCTTCTATTATTAGATTCACAATCTAATGTTTTGTTTAAACTATATTTACAGTACATGGTTCCTATAATTAGTTTGGGGTTGGTAGATAGTAGGATTAAGGGAAATAGGTGTATGATTATTAATGTATTTTCTCGGGTGAAAGGGGGCATGATATTGTTGATATGATATGTGTATTTTCCTCGTTGAGTTATGATTAGTATATATAGGGAATATAGGGCGGTGATAAGGGTGTTAAGACCTGTTAAGATAATAGTTAGGTGTGACCATGAAAATGCTGCTATTATTACGGACAGTTCACCGATTAAATTAATTGTTGGGGGAAGGGCCAGGTTGGTTAAGCTGGCGAGGAGTCATCATGTTGCTGCAAGAGGTAATAGGGTTTGAAGGCCACGGGCTAGTGCTATTGTTCGACTGTGGACTCGTTCGTAGTTTGTATTTGCTAGGCAAAATAATAGGGAGGAGGTGAGGCCATGGGCAATTATAAGAGTGGTGGCTCCGATGAAACTTCATGGGGTTTTGGATAAGGATTGCTACAATAACAAGAGCTATGTGGCTAACCGAGGAGTAGGCAATGAGTGATTTTAAGTCTGTTTGACGTAGGCAGATGGAGCTAGTTATAATTATGCCTCATAGGGAGAGTATTAGAAAGGGATAAGCCTTGTATTCTATTGGGGGATTTAGAATAATTGTAATTTCGTATTATTCCGTACCCTC
>NW_007119645.1:0-803 GCF_000164805.1 Carlito syrichta
AACTCTCAAGAGACATCCCCCCTCACCCTCAAGGCCACCTCCTCCTCCAGATTCATGGCTGTTTCCTTCTGTCCTGCCCTGGCTGAAACCCCAGACAAGGTGGTGTTTGTAACTTGTGCATGAGACCACACCGCAGCTCAATGTCTCTGTCCTGTGTACTCACACTCACACATGCGCACACACTCACACTACTCCCCTCTGGTGGATTCCCTGAAGCCTGCTCTGACGAGGCTGGTTGGAGTCCCAGTCCTTGTTGAAAGGACACTGAGCCAGTCTCTTCTGATACACAACTAATATTGTACATGCAATTTCACACAACTTTGGGCCACCTGCATAACCTTAAACAATGCAAGACAAAGACCCATGTCTGGAGACAAATGCCATGCCATACCCTAACACTAATTATTTTGAAGTTGGGTGGAATCCTTCTGTAGAGTAAAACACTATGCAAATGCAAATAAGTGAACAGCTGATGCTTACATATTTTTAAAACTATAATTTTCAGGTTTGGCATTCATGAAAGACTTAGACTGTTGTCCTTATTAATGAACTACCAAAAAATTGTGTTAGGACTTAAAAGTTAATTGTAAACCTTTCCAACTTCTTACAACTCTGGTGATTGTTTAGGTCAATAGAGTTATTGTTATGCAAAGAAAGAAATGACACTATGACCCATAATTCAATTATGTTTATTTGTCTTGAGTATCTGAAAAACAAAAAGGTCACTCCTGCTGGATTATTCATCTAAGTTACTGCCTGAATATAATAATAATGGTATGTAAATACTACTCATGTTTTTTCAA
>NW_007119646.1:0-690 GCF_000164805.1 Carlito syrichta
AATGTGGAACATACACAAAATGGAATGTTATGCATCCCTGACAAGTGACAGGTATAAGGATTTTGCAGAAAGCTTGATGAATATGAATTAGGTCATTTTCCGTGAATTATCACTATAACAAAGAATAGAGATCCAAATGTTCTCCCTCCTGAGCTGCACTTGATCGATTAGAGTGCTAGAAGAAAGTGATTGGCAGTAGTAGAAAACGGTTTTGGGGTAGGGGTGGGATTGGCTGTGGAGTTATATTGTTAACGGAGGGAGGGGCAGACCTCACCATCCAGGGACCATGCATAATCAATGTTTGAATATCTAACTCTGAATTGTACCCCATATTGTGCAACAATTAAAATAAAATAAATACATAAATAAAAGCTGTAAAACGTGCAACTGACTGTATTTGCTTTCTTCTATTTTTTTTTTTAACTTTTTTCATCTAAAGATAGTTGCAGTGCAGGGTTGGGGATAGAAATGTTCCTTTGAAGGGATTGATTTCTAAGAAGGGCGCACGACTCCCATTATAACTTCCTTTCCTATTCATACGTGAGAATCCATTGTACATTTGGTTTCAACTTTGAAACTACTACATTTCTCACATAAATGCTGAATGTTTTATTCTGCACAAATTGAAACGTGTTGACTTTCCAGACGTGTATCATCTTCAGTCACTTCACATTGAGGATCAGAGTACCT
>NW_007119647.1:0-700 GCF_000164805.1 Carlito syrichta
AGCAAAAAGATGCATCAGTTTTGTTGCAGAAGACAGGCAAGCGAAGATGATCAGTTTTGCCCATGTCTGTAATTTCAATGACGTGGAGTTGTTTTTGTACGTTGCTTGCTTGCTTTCCTGGCGATGACATGCGTGGCAGTCCAGGTGACCAATGTACAAACGATGTGAGCTGGGCTTGCTCAAGTCATTAATCCCTCAACTGTCTGTCGATTGTGTCACCACCTTGGTGCTCGAGTCTGGCTCTCAGTGTCTCCACGTAGCCTACCCTCTGCCTTTTTTGCGTGCAACAGGCCTCTAAGACTGAACTCAACCCACGTGCCTCTCAAGACGATGCTAGAAAACCTTGATAATCCCAGCCTGCCTTCCACTTTACTATTCTTTTAACTCCTGTTTCATTTCCCCCCTTGTTATCACTGTTTTTAAAAAATAATATATATTTTTATTTTAAAGTTGTGGGGTACAGTTAAGGGTTAGGTATACAAATATTATTGTGCAGGTACACGTGTTGGTGAGGTGTGCTCCCCCTGTACCCAGTCAGATATTGATTACCGTTAATCCCACTTTCCTTCCCCTCCCCCCCATAGTTTCCTGCCACTGTCAATCCTTTTCATATAGTATTACGGTAGTTGTTCAAGGTCCACTTATGAGTGAGACATGTGATGCTCAGAACTTTGTTTCTGTGAGAGGTCACTCAGTGTTA
>NW_007119648.1:0-744 GCF_000164805.1 Carlito syrichta
ATCAGACATTTAAAAATATTTTAAAAATATTTATTGTGAAGATGTGGGATACAATTCAGGATTAGGTATACTCATAGCTACTGTACAGGTAAATTTGGGACTGACTTTGGTCCCCACTTCACCTGTTGAGGTCAGGTTCACTTATTGATGAAGTGTGTCCCCCCTCATCTGGCATTGTCCTGCTATTGTCAAACCCTTTCTTATAGTATGATATTTTTTTAGGGTCCATTTATGAGTGAGATCATGGGGTACTCAGTTCTTTGTTTCTGTGATAGATCACTAAGTATCATAGGCTCTAAATCCATCCAAGTTGCTGTGAAGTTCATAATTTTGCCCTTCTTTATGGTTGCATAGCATTCCATAGGGTATATGTGCCACGTTTTTTAAATCTAGTCTACTTTTGATAGGCAGCACAGTGGGTTCCATGTTTTTGCTTTTGTGAATAGTGCTGCAATAAACATACGTGTGCTGGTATATTTTTTGTAGAATGATTTGAGATCCTCCCAGTATATTCCCAGCAGGGGGATTACTGAGTCATATGGAAGTCAATTTTTAGAACTTTTAGAAATCACCACACTGTTTTCCACAGAGGTTGTACTAGTTTACACTCCCACCAACAGTGTAGAAGTATTTCCTCTTCCCCACATCCTCTCCAGTATCTGTTGTTTTTTGAGTTATTGATGATAGCCATCCTGACTGGAGTTAGGATCACATTGTGGTGAAAAGGCTTTTTAAAAGTACAGG
>NW_007119649.1:0-743 GCF_000164805.1 Carlito syrichta
TAGGAATGTTGATTCTTCCTACCCATAAGCATGAAATATTTTTCCATTTGTTTGTGACTTCTTGGATTTCATTGATAGCGATTTTTAGTTTTCATTGTAAAGTTCTTCCAGTTCTCTGGTTAGGAAGATACCTAGGTAGTTCATCTTTTTTTGTGGCTATTGTGAATTGGATTGTGCTTTTTATTTGGTTCTCTGCCTGTTTGTTTTTGTTATATAAGTATGCAACCGTATTTTGGACAATTATTTTTTTACCCCGAGATTTTTGCCTAAGTCCTTTATCAGTGCAAGAAAGTTTGTGACAGATTCACTTGGATTTTTGAGACATAGGATCAAATTATCAGCAAAGAGGGATAATGCAACTTATTCTTTTCCTATTTGAATACCCCTGGTTTACTTCTCTTGTCTAATTAAAAAGTGGGCAAAAGACATAAATAGACATTCCTGAAAAGAAGATATACGGACACCAACAGACACATGAAAAACTGCTCAGCCACACTTATCGTCAGGGAAATGCAAATCAAAACCACATTGAGACACCACCCGACCCCAATAAGAATGGCCATCATACACAAAACAAATAACAACAGATGCTGGAGAGGATGCAGAGAAAAGGGAACACTTCTAATCTCCTCGTGGGAATGCACACTGGTTCAACCTCTGTTGGAAAACAGTGTAACAATTTCTAAAGAACTAGCAATTGACCTTCCATATGACCCAGCAATTTCCCTACTGAGAATATATCT
>NW_007119650.1:0-816 GCF_000164805.1 Carlito syrichta
ACATTCTGAATGAGTATGAAAGAAGACAGATGGTTTAGTTCTCTTCCTTTTATTTTATATCCATTTCTAAGTAAAGTAGATGCTTGATATCCTATACTTTCCACAGTAAAAAAATCAGAGAACAAATGCCACAAGAGATGGTGATGGCATCTTTTATTGTATTTCAATTTGGTGTATTTGTGTGCTTGGTAAATGTTTGTTAAATTAATGAATTATTGTGGAAGTGATGCTGTCATCCAGCTATAGTCAGGAGAAAAGAATGACTATTAACTTTGACAAAATAAGCATCATTGTCTTTGTCATTCTTCAACATTTAAGTGAGCAGAATCAAATAATTTCATACAACATTGTCATTTAATAGTTATCTAAAGATATATTTAACTAATTCCTTCTGACACATACATCTGAATACTGTGCCAATTCACACTAGTTTGTGGGAGTCACATTCAATAATTTTCCTGACTCAGAGTGAATGATGAGCAATATTTGCTTTGAAAGAAATTTAATCTTTCTGTATTTTATTTTCTTCATTGTGCTTTACAGTAATAAGGCTTAGAACTGTTTCTGTTGTTTGGGCATGCATTTTGCTTTGTTTTTGAGCTGATTTTAATATATAGTTTATATAAGAATGGCCTATAAATTATAGAGCATATAGAAATTCATAATGTAATTTGTGCTTCTAAATACAAAAGCATAAAAAAGTATGAAATTTCCTCCTTTGACATTTTTCTGCCAGTCTCCAGGATAACAATTGTTAACTGACTATTGTCACATGGTCTGGACGTGGGTGGCATTTTATGGATGAGTGTATATGTA
>NW_007119651.1:0-764 GCF_000164805.1 Carlito syrichta
CTGGGATCTGGCCTACAGAGATGAACTGACAGCCGAGTAGTGGCTGCCACCTTGATACATGCCATGCAGTCCCATGTTCAACACAGCCCATGGCTGGGTTTGGTGGCTCAGAGTATAGTCACAGCACTTTGGGAGGCCAAGGAGAGTGGATTTCCTGAGGCTGCAGGTTCAAGATCAGCCCAGGCAACTTGGTGAGACCTCGTCTCTATGAAAAATCAAAACAGCTGGGCATGGTAGCATATGCCTGTAGTTCTGCCACTTGGATGTCTGAGGCAGAAGGATCACTGGAGCCCAGTGGATCAAAGCTGGGATGATCATGAGTGTGCCACTGCACTCCTGCCTGGGCGACAATGTGAGACTCCATCTCAAGAAAAAAAATTAAACACACACACACAGTCCTTCTCATTCCCTGTTGTCTGACACTTCTCTCACTCATATATTCACATGTTTTTCCCACACCCTACAGGCATTCTGCTTAGGTGATCCCAGCACCATGAGATGTTGCCTTAAAACTCAAATAAAGTCTACCCACCAGGATCAAAATGGAAGAGCAATGGGATTTTGTGTAATGAGCCAATAATATCACATGGATCACATCAAGGAATGTGCAAATTAGTACAAGAAGTAGATGTGTAGGCAAGCAGTATTGTTACAGGAATAAGTGTACAAAAGAGATATGTATAAAGTATTGAAGTACCACAAGAAAAGTGTGGGCAACTATACTTGGGGAGTTTTAAAAAATAAAAAAGCAAGATGCTTAACTG
>NW_007119652.1:0-730 GCF_000164805.1 Carlito syrichta
CTGCTAGAAAAAATAATTTATCTTCAATCCAAACTGTTAGGGTACGGATAGGGTGAGGGTGCATGGAGATGTGAGAGGCACAGGAGACAGGGCTGCAGCACCTCCAGAGCCAGCAAGCCAGCAGTGCACTCACTGGGATCCCAGAGATCCGAGTAGTTGCAAAGAATTGTGACACACAAAATGGTTAAGAAAGAAAAGTTTATTTAAAAGTAAGTAAACAAGATTTACCTCCCCAAGGTGGGGGAGGAGACCAAAGCCTGGAAACATGGCAACAGTCATAGCTCAAAGAGCACATGGCTACCCCAGAGTCTAGCAAGGCAATGGCTGCTGGTTGCTCATGGTTGAGTCCTTTTAACCATTCCCCTTGATGGGGAAAGATCATTAGGTGATTGGGTGGTGGTCTGCTTCCACAACATCACAAAGGGGCAGACAAATGCAGGTACTGATGCCAGGTGATGGATAGCAGGCAGATGGATGGGTTAGTCACATGATTGCTGCCAAGGTGGGTCACAAAGAGCTGATTAGGTGAACTCTCTGGGGTGGGGGTGGTTTCCCACAAGAGACTTGTTAGACATTTGCAATTCAAACTCATGGCTTTGACCTTGACAAGGAATCAAAAGTTTACTGGAGATTATTATGCTAAACCATGAATAGTTGGGTTGTCCTGTACTTACATCTGAAGGAGATTTGCCAAGGGGGATGAGATTAGGCTGCTGTTTGTCCTGCAGTA
>NW_007119653.1:0-721 GCF_000164805.1 Carlito syrichta
CAACCACTGAGAAAAAGGCATTTAAATGTTGAGATATGGCCCGTACAAAGCATGAAAACAAGTGGGTCCAGGTGGCAATGTGCAGAATTTTGGCAATTTGTGATGGCAGATATGTTTATGTTTGCCACTTCTAGCCAATGAGTCTGGAAAGGCTGATCTTGGCCAGAATATCCAGGTATTTGATGATAGAAGCTAAAGAATCAATCTGCTGTTGAAGTGTAAAAACAGAGTGGGGTTCTTAGGAAGACAAGTATGGCAATATAGTATGTAACAAACTACAGGAAAGAAACATTGGACTAAAGAAGGCCTAGGAACCCAGGAGCAAGGAATGGTTATGGAAATAATGAGGGAGAGATGTGAGACCTCACACTATAAAGCTACAATCATCAAAATAGTTTGGTATTGGTACAGGAACAGGCATATAGATCAATGGAACAGAATTGAGATTCCAGAAGCAAAACCTCAATTTCTCAACCAACTCATCTTCGACAAAGCCCCTGCCACCTACCACTGGGGAGAGGAGAACCTATTCAGTAAATGGTGCTGGGAAAACTGGCTGACCACATGCAGAAGATTGAAACAGGACCCCTATCTATCCCCATGCACAATGGTTAACTCCAAATGGATCAGAGAACTAAATGTAAAACCTCAAACCATAAGAACCCTTAGAAAGGAAAGGAAATACCCTCATGGAAATCGGACTGGCATCCAATTCCTGTAC
>NW_007119654.1:0-802 GCF_000164805.1 Carlito syrichta
CTAGTTAATAGTTAGCTAACTATTTAATTAACGTAGTTAATTCAGTTAGCTAACTAGTTAAGTCAGCCAGCTGAGTCAGCTAGTTAACTAGTTAAGTAAGCTAGCTAAGTCAGCTAGATAAGTCAGCTTCTAATTTTGTCAGCTGGTTAAGACAGCTAGCTAGCTAGTTAGCTAAAGTTTTAAGTCAGCAGGTTGAGTCAGGTAGTTAGCTAGATAACTAAAGGAGTAGGTCAGGTGGTTGAATTGGCTAGCTAGCTAGTTAGCAAACGGATTGAGTCAGCTGGTTGAGTAGGCTAGCTAGCTAGATAGCTAACGAGTTAATTCAGCAGGATGGTCAGCTAGCTAACTAGATAGCTAATGAGTTAAATCAGCTGGATGAGTCAGCTAGCCTGCTCATTAGCTAATGAGGTAAGTCAGATGATTAAGTCACCTAGCTAGCATGTTAGATAATGATTAAGTTAACTAGTTATCTAGCTGGTTAAGTCAGCTAGCTATCAAGACAGCTTACTATTTAAGTTAGCTTGTTAGCTATGTAGCTTTCTAGTTAGATAACTAAAACAGCTGACTAACTAGATAGCTAGCTAGTTAGCTAACTAATTAAGTCAGCTGGCTAGCTAGGTAGCTGCTAGTTAAGTCAGCTACTTAAGTCAGCTGGATAGCCATCTGGCTAGCTAGGTATCAAGCTAGTTAAGTCAGTTTGCTAGCCAGCTGGCTAGCTGGGTTAATTCAGCTAGTTAAGACAGCTGGCTAGCCAACTGTCTAGGTGGATAGCTAGCTAGTTAAGTCAGCTAGATAGCTACCT
>NW_007119655.1:0-779 GCF_000164805.1 Carlito syrichta
TATCCTGCCTAGGAACAGATTGTGGTTTCAGGGGCCTATAGATTTTCCACAATTTTAACTAGAAACATGCTTTTTGATTCTTTTAAAAAGATACTATTTTCTGTATCAAAACATGCAATGTAGTACTTCCCATGAAGTGGTAGATAACTTTAGAAGGGACAGGTTGTTGGGGCACCTGTGTTAACTCCATCTGATGAATTCACCTCCTTCCATGAAATTCAGCCATCAGTATCAATGAACAGAACAACCTCAATCCCAGGACAACCCAACACTCCTTCCTGGTTACAGCACCCTCAAAATGCCCTTGTGTCAATAACTCCAAGAGAGAGTTTTTCTTTCTCTCTCTCTTTTTTTTGAAAACAGGATTTATTTAGAAGACAGAAAAGCTGCCACAGTAGGAGGGGACCCAAGGGTGTTGTGCAGGGAAGAGTTTTTCTATAGGGATGTTCTTGGGTTGTATACATAATCAGTATATTTTTTCTCAAACAATGGTGCCAGTGTTTCTGTCACACTGTAAACACAAGCGTGATCTGTGGACCATGTTTGTGGTGGACAGGACTGCCAAGATGATTTTTAGGACCCAGTACAAAATGAAATTTTGAGGACCCTTGTTCAAAAATTATTAAGAATTTCAAGATGGTTTATTTCAAGGTCAGTAAACCAAGCAGGAAGTCCCTGAGTGTGGGGTCATTCTCAACTGCTGCGTTGATGTTTGTGAAACCGGGCCATGGCAGTGGGTATCCCAGTTTGGGAAGAAACAGGCAGATCATCCCCTGTCC
>NW_007119656.1:0-707 GCF_000164805.1 Carlito syrichta
CGGTGTGTTTAAGAACTGTATAGTGTATTTTATGTTATACTTTAATCTTAAAGTATTAAGTATCCTCCCAAAAGACGAGTTGTTTTCTCATAATAATCATGGAAATGAGAAATGTACTATAATCGTAGGACAGGTGAGTATGATATATTCATTGCCTTCCCGAGGAGCCCACAGACTCTCTTCAGGCCTGCTGTGATTGTCCCTGTTTTTCTGGTGTGAGGCGTTTCTGTTTCGTTCTGGTTTATTTTATTTTGTTTTTCCGAGTATTGTACGCTCTTCTTCACAGCTCTCATGATTCCCAAATCCTACTAAAGATTGGGTGGCCTAGAATTTTCGATGTTGTGAGGGAAAAAAAGCTGCACATTTAACCTAAGGGTTAATCATTGAAGATTGAACGAGTTATCGTTTCAAATTGTGAAGTGAAAATATTTCCCAAGATACGGCATTTAGGTTCTACTACAAAATTCATTGTTCTGGGGATATGCGCGTGTGTGAGAAGGTGATGTGTGCTTGTGAGTGCGTGTTTCATCACCGGCCCTATCCCCAAATCAGCTGAGGGAGGGTGAGTCACAGACTTGAAGTCCAGCTTGCGCTTCAGGGCTGCTTCACAGAGTCCCGCGATGTGGGCGCCTGGGATGGAAATACATGCGGCAGATTCCACCTGAGCCTTGATGTGAGACACCGAGACATCGCCCGGCAGCCGATGG
>NW_007119657.1:0-771 GCF_000164805.1 Carlito syrichta
CTCACTTTCTCTAGTTTAGACACTTCTGCATGTTTTTCCTATTATTTTCCAGCCGTTGAGCCATTTGTCTCTCAGGATTTGAACATCGCTTCAGTAACATCAAAGTCAGTTTTCTAGAATTTTCGATTATCTAAATTTTTATATGAATGAGGATCCCATATTCTTCTTTCGAAATCTCCATGTTATTTTGGTTTCTAAACATAGGGCTCCAGTGGTCTCTTTTTGTGTGTGTGCATGATTTTCAAGGCTTGTCGGTAAAAAGTATCACATTAATCTGAGACATTGTTGCAGAGTACACCATTATGTCTTAGGTAGAGAAAATCCTCGGGGATTCAGTGGAAATACACTTTGAAAAATAGAAATTGGTTTAAAATACAAGGGAAATATCATTTTATATTTCCTTCCAATAGGCAGGGGAACCTTTGGAGTAGGGCTTGCATATCTATAAGTTTAAATTAACATTCACCAGCAGAAAATACAGCGTGTCACAAGAATATGTACAAAAGTTTTAAGAAAGGAAAAAGATATGTTAAATTATTCTACAGTTTTTCTTCTGACATCGTTAAGATTTATTATGCCTTCTGTCTTCTGAATAGCCACATAGGTACTCTGATCCTCCATGTGAAGTTGACTTAGGATGATACACGTCTGGAATCTCAACACGTTTCAATTTGTGCAGAATAAAACATTCAGCATTTATGTAAGAAATGTAGTAGTCTCAAAGTTGAAACCAAATGTACAATGGATTCTCACGTCTTAATAGGAAAGGAA
>NW_007119658.1:0-708 GCF_000164805.1 Carlito syrichta
ACTGCGATTTAGGAGGCTGTTGGATGTGGATAACCTAAATCCGACAGTTTGACACCCACCTGGGCAACTTCGCGAGACCTCATCACTACAATAAATCAAAAAATCAGCCGGGCGTGGTAGCACATGCCTGTAATGCCAGCTCCTCGGAAGGCTGAAGCGGAAGGATCAATGGAACCCAGCAGGTCGAGGTTGCGGTGGCCGGGAGAGGCCACTGCCTTCGGGTGCGGATCACAGAGTGAGACTCCAACTCAGGGCAGAGCCCACGGTACAGAGAAATCTGAACAGTTATTTGCTGGAATGGAACTATGGCCTTACGAACATTTTACTGAATCCTGCTAGTTATTAATGATGAATGTTTCATTGCCTTAAATGGTGGACAACCAAACTCTTCGACGACCAAAATATGAAATTCAAATTTCCAAGTGTAAATTATATTCAGGTGAAAAAACATGCAGTAATATACATAAAAATTGTTGTACTCTGTGCCAGGCAACAGCAGTTATTTCAATCTATCCTGTACAAATGTGGAGATGGGGGGAATCTAAGTTAAGGAATATCAAAACATCATAGATATATGCTTCATCTTCTTCTTTCTGACCTGTCTTCTTTCTCCCATGTTTTTGAAACACTTTTCACTTTAGGTAAATTTATGGACTCAAAAGTGAACAATTTAAAACTGAATTTAAAAGTGAACAAACATAGTTTAGC
>NW_007119659.1:0-697 GCF_000164805.1 Carlito syrichta
GAGACATTCAAAAGTCTCAGAAAGACAGGATCTGAGAACACTAGATGCCATTAGCTCATCTTACTACAGAGCAATGCAGTGTGGTCTGAGTGCGTTTATAATCATGGCATTTAAACATTTTCATTAGATAGTTCTTAAAAGGTTGTTTTTTCTTTGAGTTGGAGTCTCACTCTGTCACCCAGACTGGAGTGTAGTGGCTGCTCTCGGCCACTACAGCCTTGACCTGCTGGGCTTCAGCAATCCTTCCGCCTCAGCCTTCCTAGTAGCTGGAACTACAGGCATGCGCTACCATGCCCGGCTGATTTTTTATTTATTGTAGAGATGAGGTCTTGCCAAGTTGTCCAGGTGGATCTCAAACCCGCGGGCTCAGGCAATCCATTCACCTCAGCCTCCCAAAGTGTGGGATTAAAGGCTGAGCCACCAAGTCCAGCTAAGATTATTGATAAATACTGATTATTTTGAAAACTCACACTAAATATATTTATCTTAATATAATTTATATCTGACATTTAAATATTTGCCACATTTAAAAACAGACTTATTCTTAGCATTGTGTTGTTTTCATTCTTTTCTTCCAGCCATGAGGAAGACCAGAGGGATGAGGAGCTAATGGAAGCTCTGAAATATACCGAGCAACTTCCTATAGCTCAGTTAATACACCAGGCTTGCTTTCGAGTGTATTCTTTTGAAGGAAACA
>NW_007119660.1:0-712 GCF_000164805.1 Carlito syrichta
TCAGCCACCGAGCCGGGCTCCCTTACCCCCTTTCGATCTCCCCCTTCAGATGACCAGTGTTGTCTCATTCTTTGTGTGTGTGTTGGAGTCTCACTCTGTAACCTAGACTCGGGCAATCCTTCCACCTCAGCCTTCCAAGTACCTAGAACTCCAGGCATGTGCTACCATGCCTGGTTTATTTTTGATTTATTGTAGAGACGATGTTTCACCGAGGTGATCTTGACCTCCTGGGCTCAGGCACTCCTCTGTCCTAGGCCTCCAAAAGTGCAGGGATGACAGGCTGAGCCACGGCACTCGGCCTTTATCTCATCTTTATGTCCATAGGTACATAGTGTTTAGCTCTCTCATATAAGTGAGAGAATGTGGTATTTGGTTTTCTTCTGCATTAACTTGCTTAGGATTGCGGCATCCGGCTGCATCCACGTTGTTGCGAGAGACGTGACTTGATTCTTTATGGCTGTGTAGCATTCCATGGTGTCTTTGTGTTATGTTTTCTCTGATGCGATCCGTTGCTGATGAGCACCTAGATTGATTTCATGTGTTTTCTACTGTGAATACTGCCACCACATACGTTTGTGTGGCAGGTATCTTTTGGTGAAAGGATTTATGTTTCATTGGATGTATGCCCAGTATTGGTATTGCTGGGTTGCGTGGTGAATCAGTTTTTAAATCTTTCAGCAAACTCCAAAACTGCTTTGCAAAGGACTGAACT
>NW_007119661.1:0-764 GCF_000164805.1 Carlito syrichta
ATAACCCATTACATTCTATATTGCTTACTATACACCAGGCACAGGTCAAAATGTGTTACATATGTTAACTTATTTAGCAGAATGAGGAAAATAATCTGCTTCAACAACAGAATGAAGAAAGTAATCTGTGTAAATAATTTTAAAAACCAAGTATCTGGCAGGACTTGGTGGCTCAGCCTGTCAACCCAGCACTTTGGGAGGCCGAAGCGAGTGAATCGCCTGAGTCCGCAGGTTCGAGACCAGCTTGGGCAACTTGGCAAAAAAAGACTCTGCAATAAATAAAAAATTAGCCCCGTGTGGTGACTCACGCCTGGAGTTCTGGCTACCTGGAAGACTGAGGCGAAAGGATCACCATGAGCGTGACATTGCATTCCAGCCTGGGGCGATGGAGTGACACTCCAAATCAAAAAACAAAAAAACAAAACCAAGTTGCTGGCTACAGATGGAACTACTGAGTTTACTCACAGAAGTAAATGTTTGCCAGCTATTGGTGTGGGGAAAGTGCAGTCGTGATGTGACACTTTCATGGAGGAATAAAATGTATTAGCACTTGGAAATATATTAAATATGAGGACAATTTTAAGTGTTACTGAGCTTCTCGCTAGCATTATAATTTTTCAAGAGTCTGTTCATAATACCACACATATTGCTTTTCATAAGCTCTCTTCTTGCTCTACCAGCATAACGTTAGCAGAAGGCATGTGGGTGAAACTAGCCCCTGCACTTGAATCAACCAAAGGAGGTATACCTGGCAAACTGTCAAA
>NW_007119662.1:0-771 GCF_000164805.1 Carlito syrichta
AACACGAATAATATTGTTACAGACAACAAACACTGACTGCACACACCCAAACGCCAGTGTTAATGGTGTTTATTATCTCATTAGTTGTCATGAACCTATGATGGAGAAAACCTTCATTATCTACCTTTTAGAGATAAAGGTTCAGAGAAGCAACTATTTCTGGTTTTTATGTGGCAGAGCAGTATTTGAAATCAGCTATGTTCAATTCTAAGGCCTGAGGTGTTTTTTATTTGCTTGCTTGTTTTTGGAGTCAGGGTCTCACTCTGTCATCCAGGCTGGAACGCAGTAGTACGACCATGGCTCACCACAGCCTCAACTTCCTGGACTCAGGTGGTCCTCCCACCTCAGTTTCCTGAACAGCCAAGACTACCGGTGTGTGCCACCATGCCTGGCGATTTTTTGTACTTTTTTTGTACAGACGAGGTCTCACTATGTTGCCTAGGTTAGTCTCGAACTCCTGGGCTCAAGTAATCCTCCTGCCTTAGCCTCCCAAAGTGCTGGGATAACAGCCATAAGCCAGCACACCTACATGAATTCCAGAGCCTGAGTCATTTACTGTTAAGTTCCACTTTTATAAACTGTAATTGATTCATCAAAATTCATTAGACTTTAAAAAAATTCCACATGCTTTGCTGCATTTAAGAAAAAAAAATAAAACAGGAAATCAACAGATAACATTTTGGGTAATTTGAGGATCCAGGTACAGAAGTCAAAGGCAAGTTTAACCTAGATGTTAAATCAGGCCAGTCACTCTGAGAGTCTCTGTGAATG
>NW_007119663.1:0-772 GCF_000164805.1 Carlito syrichta
AAAGTCACCACCCAAGCACATAATCACTGGAATAATTCTGTGAAGATAGAAACCCTTATAACCAAATCCTTTCTCTTCAGTGCTCAGAGCATGAAAGTTTTCTGATCTTTGGAACTTTGTCTACAAACAGCTGGAAGGAGACTCGGCCCAAGGGCTAGTCA
Organism: Carlito syrichta; assembly: GCF_000164805.1. Classification (NCBI taxonomy): domain Eukaryota; kingdom Metazoa; phylum Chordata; class Mammalia; order Primates; family Tarsiidae; genus Carlito; species Carlito syrichta. Next base: position 162 of record NW_007119663.1, read on the forward strand.
TCTATGGCGATGTTAAAGAACACAGTGGGGTTGACAATGACTGAAGAGTAAAGGCTCAAGGTGGCAACGTCTGCAAAATCAAGATACTTTCTTCACAAATGCTTTTTTAAAAATTTCTATTTTAAAGATGTGGGGTACAATTCAGTTAGGTATACAGACGGTCATTGGGTCATTCTAGATGTAGTTCTAATAGGTGATATAAACAGTAAAATATTTTGTAAGTTGTGGAGAAGAGTGGAAAGAGGTTTGTAAATGGTCATGCTATTTACAAGTAAAAAGCAAACTTTGGAAACTAAAAAAATAAAAAGCATATTTGTTGAAAACATGAAACTTGTTAAAAGACAGGCTTTTGGTCTTTAAATGCTACAGGAATAAAACAATATAAGATTAGCCTTCAGTTCTGTTCATTATTAAAATTGTTTTCCTCTAGAATCAGCATTCCAGCTAAAGAGAATATGCGTGTTAAATTTGGAAATAAATAATGCATATACTTTTATTAAAAATTGAGCAGTGAATTTAATAAAGATATAACAATCTTATAATGTCATATAAACTCTATTTTCTACTTACAACTTGAAAATAGAAATCAGAAGAAACATCCATTTAAAGTA
>NW_007119664.1:0-591 GCF_000164805.1 Carlito syrichta
CCACACATACATGCATAGCACAATGTGAATAGGGACAAAGAACAGAAAGACCGAAGGGAAAAAAAGGAAGAGGGTTAAGGTCGAACCTTCACACGTCTATTGACATATCTCTTAAACTATAAAAAATGAATATAAAAAAGACCCAGAAGAACGAAAGAACAAAAACTAACAACAAAATCAAAAGATAAACATTCAATCATTCACATACACATAAAGAGAAAATGACAAATAAAAGAAGAAAGAAACAGAAAAAGAAAAGGAAAAGAAAAGAAAAATTTGGGAGGGGGGAAGATGCAGATCAAACCCTCACTAACACATTTATGCACAATGGAAAAATATTTTTAAAATAGATGAATTAGCAAGAAAGCAGTTAAAATTTTTTAATTTAAAAAGTAGCCGGGCTCGGTGGCTCAGGTTGTAATCCCGCGCCTTTGAGAGGCTGAGGTGAGTGAATTGCCTGAGCCCACGGGTTCGAGACTCGCCTGGGCAGCGAGACCTCATCTCTACAATAAATCAAAAAATCAGCCGGGCGTGGGAGCGCATGCCTGTAATTCCGGCTCCTTGGAAGGCTGAGGCGGAAGGATCGCCGGA
>NW_007119665.1:0-858 GCF_000164805.1 Carlito syrichta
TGGATTCTCACTCTGTCACTCAGATTGGAGTGCAGTGGCCACTCCCGGCCACGGCAACCTTGACCTGCTGGGCTCTGGCGATCCTTCTGCCTCAGCCTTCCAAGTAGCTGGAACTACAGGCACGCACTACTATGCCCAGCTAATTTTTATTGATTTATCGTAGAGATGAGGTCTCACCAAGTTGCCCAGGTGGGTCTCGAACCCGCAGACTCAGGCAATTCACTCACCTCAGTCTCCCAAAGGCACGGGATTACAGGTTGAGCTATCGAACCTGGCAGTTTATTTCTTTGATAATTGTTAGGTATTTATCAAAATTATTAAAAGAGTAGTTGACAACATTGTAATATTTCTATAGACATAATGTTAAATGTAAAAGTAAATGAAAATTTATATAGGTGTTTTATTTGCCCAATTTTGTGAAAAGAAAAAAACTCCAGACTAATATCTGTTTCCAGATGTCTGGCACATTTTGGTTCATTGCTTTCATGATAAAAATGAAATGACATTATACTGAGGAGTTCAGATTATTTGATTTTTCTGGTCAATGATATTGAGGCTAACATACTAGCATGCAATTGATATTACCATTGAGCTCACTGCCTACTTTGTATCCTTTTTTTGGAATTAGCTTTATGATGAGTGGCCATCATTCTTTTGGAAATATTTTTGGATGGAAGCCAGACAGAGAAAAAATATCCACGTTTCATCTCTCTGGGTAATGACAAGTGCCCCAGTTTCTCATGTAATCCTTAATATTTTTTCAGTGAAACGTAGCATCTCTTGAAAATAGTGCTTTTATACCAAACCCTCCTTGTCTTTCCAAGTATTTCTTGGTCTCCTCTAGTTAACATTTTGCTA
>NW_007119666.1:0-409 GCF_000164805.1 Carlito syrichta
CCACCGTAGCCTCAAAATGCTGGGTTCAGGAAATCCTTCTGCCTTAGCCTTCCAAGTAGTTGGAACCACCAGCATACACCACATGCCCGGCGAATATTATTATTATTATTTTATTTATTGTAGAGGTGAGGTCCCACCAAGTTGCCCAGGCTCGTCTGGAAACCGCAGACTCAGGCAAACCTCTCACCTCAGCCGCCCAAAGTCCTGGGATTATAGGCATGAGCCACTGCACCCGGCCAGTCATTACTGTATATCTTGGTAGTATTAAACACTTTCACTACGTTGTGTAACTACCACCCCTATCTATATCCCAAAGTTTTCTTCAGCCCCAATACAATCTCTGTGGATCATCCTCATAAACAACAAGCTATTAAACAGTAGTTTTCCCACTTCCTATTTCTGGTCCCTG
>NW_007119667.1:0-711 GCF_000164805.1 Carlito syrichta
CGTTTATTCTTTCTTTTTTTTCTTCAGCAGTTGTTATTTTTGTATTTGGGGAAAATGTCAATGTAAAACACAACAAAGCATGTAGCAGCAAGTCTATCTGTGGATTTTCCAATTGTTCAAAGCCTCTTTCTGTTTGAAACTTCTTGCTTAGTTTGAGAGTTTGTCCAAGGCAACTCTTGGTGGCTTGATTGTACAGATGGCACAGCATTCCCATGTATTGAACTTTGGAGTGTTGAATTTCTCTCATGCAGCACAATAAACAATTTGCCTCTCCTAATTATTCCATTTTCCTTACTAATTGGTAACCTTCTGGGCCATTTGTATCTGTGGGCAACTTACAAGTATTTTAAAAGTATTTTGCCTAGAAAAACACTAAATATGTCAGCCCTTCCTTCTGTATGTTTGTATATGTTGTCCTGAGAAGTATAACCCTTGTGTGCCAGTATTCTTTTTAGAAGGTCTTGCTGAGGATTTTACTTGGTAAACATGAAATGTATATACTAGTGTGTGAAATCTTGGACAAATGCAGGCTGGAATAATGGTGTGTTACCTAGTTCTTCAGCTAAGGAGAAGCTTTTCTGTGCTTTCTTTCATTGCCCTACAACTGGCCAAGTGGCTCAGCCAGACACTTTGATTCTGGATCTCAAAAACCACTGGGAATTCTGGGATTAGTGATTGAAGGTTGAAAACTCTCTTATAATGTCTGAAAAG
>NW_007119668.1:0-714 GCF_000164805.1 Carlito syrichta
CACGAGTCCACATGCTATTCAAGACCATGAGACACTAGATTAGATTATCTATCTTTCCTGTTCAAAAAATGTCCTATTGTATTGCAGTCTATCAATAATTTATGGAGATCAAATTTTAAAAGCACACTTACAGAAAGCAAACTTCACAAAAGGTGTTATGATATTTAAAGCAACCACGTTCTACTTATTTTCCTTTTGAAATTATATGCAAAGAAAACTTTTGAGATAACAATAAACAGTCCATAGGCAAAATTAAACAGGGCTGTCAAAGTTTTATAAGCAATGGTCACTAACTATCATTTCAAATGGTTGAACTACATATAACTAGAAGTCAGAAAATCCAGTTTCTTTTCTAGTTTGCCTCTGGTTTGAAATAACACCTTGGTATTAGAGTGATTCATTCATGCAACCTCATTTTTCACAAATTTTGTACACCATGCTACTCGGTGAATAAAATGTGCAATAAATACCGAAAATCCATATTATAAGATGATAATCCATATGTATTAAATTTTAATTTATAATAACGAAGAAAATAAATTTACAAACACTCGCTTTTCTTAATTTTATCTGTGACTATATACAATGTAAAAATAATTTTGTTTTTGAATGCAATTATAAAATTTATGACCCAGTTTTTAAAACATTTATGTTCAAATTTACTTCATCTCACTTAAAACTTTTTGTAATTTTGCACTTGAAGATATTTTATTG
>NW_007119669.1:0-745 GCF_000164805.1 Carlito syrichta
CCCACACACACAACCCTGCTCAAACCACAGGAAGAAAATCTTTTCATTGGATGACTAGGCTGTAATCTCAGAGTCTGATTTCTCTAGAAATATCACATCTGTTTGCTGCATCACTGTATACTTAATTTGGGGGGATAAAAGAAGAATATATGTAGTATAGTTGGATCACAGTCACATTTTTCTTATACATATCAAATCATAAAAATTCAGGCAACAGTATTTTTAAAAAGTTAACAAATAGGAAAAGAAATAACAAGAAAAAGAAATAAGAAATTAGTCTGTGTGGACGATTTTACTCACTAAATAAGGGTATTCCCCAGACTATACTAACATGGATCTGCTACTATAAATCGATAGACATGATTACTATTCCCTCAGTGGAGCTCAGTCTCCATATAGGTTTCATATCTTACCATTGACTATATTTCTAAAATTTAAGAAACTTATCTTTCGTGTACTATTGCCCCTAAACATAAAACAACAGTGTTTACTGGTAATCATAACAAAGGAAGATTAAAATTTTCCATTTAAGGAAGAAAAAAAAATGCTTATATGGATCTGTTAAAAGAGAGTACATCTGGATTTTGCACTGAATTTAAGTAATTTTTCTGGAGTACTTTCAACAGATGAAATGTTTGTGTGGAACCATATTTTTTTTTTTTTGAGTTGGAGTCTCACTCTGTCACCCAGACTGGGAGTGCAGTGGCCACTCCCGGCCACCGCAGCCTCGACCTGCTGGGCTCTG
>NW_007119670.1:0-779 GCF_000164805.1 Carlito syrichta
GCATCATGGAATTTGAATTATTTGCTTGGAAATTGCAGATCTCGTGGTGGTCTTGTGATGCATAGTTTGTAAAGCACGGAACTTGTACGCCCCTAGCAAGTGATTATCACACTGCTGGAGGGTATAGAAAATGGTATATAAGTTGGAAAAGGTTTGAATAAAATTGGCTTCAGTCCTGACCAGACTGTTCCCAGAAGAACTGCCTCTGAGTGGTCTCTTCTCGCTGTCCAGATTCTCTGGTGCAGGTCCTAACCCACCCATGATCAGTGCTGGTCACCGACATCTCACTATGACTGTTTCATAAGCAACAAACAAATCTATCACAAGCAACCCATAGGTAGAAGACATAATGTGGGTGAAAGCGTAGGGTCTGCTAGTGCCTTGACTCCCTTCCTAAAAGTAGGAAATTTCCCACTTTATGAGTCTTCACATAAGGCAAAGCCCACCTCCCTATGTAGAGCTGACAAGGCCATATACTCATCCTTCCAGTCACCCTCCAGCATGACATGGGTGCTTAATTTAGATTCTTCCACTATGACATTCCCACCAAGGCCCCTATAACAGTTAGAGGCAATAAGAAGATGGGGCAGCAAAGGAGGAATTTTGGCAACAGGAGGCAGCAGCAACACTGAGTTTCCAAAGGCAACAGCAACAGCTATGCTGTCAGTGGTTGAGCCTAGACCTCAGCAACATGTGGTCACATTACTGTCACCAGATGGGTTTCTATCATGATTCTTAGCTATGCCTTTTATGTTACCTAGTCTTCTTTGTTCCTATGT
>NW_007119671.1:0-786 GCF_000164805.1 Carlito syrichta
GGCAGTAGAGTCTTAAGAATGTATATGCTCTTTGTCCCAGCAACACTAAATTTTAAATTTATTCTAAGGATACAGTTAGCAATGAGGACAGAATATTTTAATTATGGTATTATATAAAATAAAAATTACAAAAAAGGAAAATTAGAGTAAATACATTACACTAGAATATTATATAACTGTTTAAAAATCAAATTTTAAAGAATACTCAATGCTATGTGAACATGTGTATGACATGAAAAACATAGGGAGTGTAAAATGAAATGTACAGTAAAATCTCAATTTTACTAAAAAATATACACATATGACATAGATATGTCACACACACACACACACACACACACACACACACACACACACACACACGTTGGGAAAAAATAGACCCAAATGTCTGTTGTGGGTCTCTGTGTCTCCCTGGGGATAAATTATGCATGTGTAAATGTATTTCCTTCCTTCCTTGATATTTCCTTCATGCTTACTCTCCTCTCACTGTTCAGACACAGTGAGATACAGGACGAGAGTCTCTGACTCATGGAACTTACATTCCCATGGAGGAGACACTATGTACAAGCAAACAAGTATATATTTGTTTACTTGATTATAGTGCAATAATTTTAAGTATGTGTAAAGTTTTAGGTAGTGATATGTTATAAGAAGGCATGGGGTGAGGGAGTTACTTAATTTAAGGTGATTAGAGATGACTCCTCTGAGGAGACATCTGAGCAGAGACCTGAATAAAGCGAGGGCAAATCATAAGACTATCTGGAGTAAGAACATTCCAGGTCAGGG
>NW_007119672.1:0-689 GCF_000164805.1 Carlito syrichta
CTCACTCTTTCCCCTTGATTTGTGTTCCTTTCCATAGAGGGCCTTTGCGTACGAGCGTGAAACCTCCGTGTTTCACGGAGAGAAATCTGCAAGGCATAGTGCCGCAATGAGTGACACAAGTGCTCCACAGTCACGAGCAGGAGAGCATTATGTGTGGATGGGGAGAATTCTAAGTTGTTTTTCCCTATGGCGATTAAACCTAATAAGGACTACCAAGGCTGTGCCGTTTTCATTGCCGAGTAAGCACGGAGAGCCTCTGTTACACTGGGGGTGATGCTGTGTCCTCCTGGGGACACGCTATTGAAGCCTGCGCTGCACTGCACTTCATTGGCAGTCTGTATACACTGGCTTTCTGCGTGCTCTCCTCCCTGATTCTCAGAGCTCTCCTGTATATGCACTATACTAGGCGGGGAGCATTTGGTGACCAGAGTGCAACTTCAGCTGCTGCACTGACTGGATCCAGATCTCCACAGCCATGGGTAGCCAAGCATGCTTCATTCAGCGGAGAATGCTGAAAAGTTTTCTCTTTTGACACGGGCGTCTCACACGGAATACAATGGCTCTGCGGGTTCATTTGCCAACGAGGCCCGAGAGCCATTGTTTGCTTTCCGGAAAACAACAGTCTTCCATGGGAGACATTCCTCCAAACGGCACGTCACTGAATGGGGGAGGCAACAAGTATTATAGTG
>NW_007119673.1:0-702 GCF_000164805.1 Carlito syrichta
CGCTCGTTCCCTCCCTGCCCACCAAGGAACCTGCAATTCTCTAGTGGCTACCAGGGCAACCTGGGTTCCTAGGTGAGAATGACGACAACTCGAATAGAGCACTCCTATGAACATCAAAGTATATTATCTAAGAAAGAAGTGTAATGCAAATTTAAACAGCAAATATCTAACACTGAATCATACACGATTTTCAGCAATGAAGAGCCTAGCCCCTCAAGTAAAGAGAAAAATTAAATCAAGTTATTAAATACAATTTTTGTTTATCTCTGATTTTAAGATAATTTTTTTTGGTTGAACCACCATGTCCGTCATTGATTTTAAGATACTTTTTAGAGAAAATTTTCCAGTTAGATAATTTTGATACTTTTTATACGTATGTTATCTCATTTCATTTGCACTTTAGGAAAATATCAAGAATGGCCCTGCACTTCGCTAGTTTCCTGTTGAATATGTCTCTGGTTCCTCTGTCTTTGATCCCGCATGTTTTATGGGTGCTGTGTGGATATATATATATATATATATATATATATATATGCTTCTTTTTAATTTCAAGTTTGTCACTCGGTGAAGTTTAGGCTTCTATTGAATTTCTTACCCAAGTAGTTAACGTGTTATCCTATGAATAGTTGTTTAATCCTTACCCCCTTTCTTTTTCTTTTTCTTTTTCTTTTTTTTTTTTTTGAGTTAGAGTCTCACTCTGTC
>NW_007119674.1:0-781 GCF_000164805.1 Carlito syrichta
CACAAGGTAAATTCTGCACTTAGTGCCATTATTGTACCAGTGAAAGAGAAACTAGTGGAATCATTCAGCTTGTTTATGTCATGTCCAATCGAGATTTTTAAACTTTTACACAATGCTTAGCAGTTTAGTGCCTTTCTAGAGAAGTAGGAGGCCAGGCATTGAGGAATATATGGGTCTCTTTCATTAGAGTCACAGTAGGCAAAGTTTGAATTTATATGTTTTGTGAGTCTTTTAAAAATACTTTCTAGGAAGATGTGTGAATTGGAGGAAGGATGTAAATAACGAAGCATTTACAATCCTTTTCTAACTTAGGTCAGATATAACTGCCAGAAACTTGTTTGCCTTGTTAATTTGTTCAGTTATTCAACTTTCAGAGTTCAAGGTACATTTACTAATAGAGTTCAATAAGCAATTTAAAAAAAAAATCACGTTTCCCTAATAATTGATGATAGCATGGAACAGCTATTCCTTCTGTGTTTTGCTAGGAATGCCTCTTTCTAGTTGATTCTTAGAAACTTATAGTAGTGCAGGGTGTGAGCTGTCCTTGAGGTCTAAAGCTGATTTTAAATTCCAATTTGAATCTGATTCTGACTTGAAATTAGATGTTTAATCTATGGTAGGCTATAAGGGTAAAGACAAAAATAATTGAAGTGCTACACCCAGAAATTAAACTTGCTTCCTTTATTTCCTTACCTATGACACACTCTAGATGACTAAGTAATCTGAAAAAAATGTGATTGCTTTTTGATAGATAAAAAAATAGTTTAAATCAACATCGTTT
>NW_007119675.1:0-772 GCF_000164805.1 Carlito syrichta
TTCCTGGTCTTCTATTTATCCCTGCTCTGATCATTTTAAATTTCAGCATCCTTACATTGTGGCTAACAGTTGACGCTTGGATATCATGACTTTAAATTGTGTGTCCATTTGTACAGATTTTATTTTTTATTTTGAATATGTGGGGTACAATTCAGGGTTAGTTATACAAATGCTCATATAAGGTACTCTTGATGAGGTATGATCCCCTTTCCCTGGCAGTTTCCACTGCTGTAATCCTGCCCACCCTCCTCCCCTGGTGGTTTCCTACTACTGAAAATCTATTTTTTATGTTATTATGATTGTTGTTCAAGGCCTGCTTATGAGTGAGAACATGTGATATTTGGTTTTTATTTCTATGAGAGATGACTCAGTATTATAGACTAAGACCATCCATGCTGTTGAGAGGTTCATAATTTTGTCTTTCTTTATGGCTGAATAATATTCCATCTTGTGAATGCACCACATTTTTTTATCCAGTCCTCTTTCCATGGGCAACATGGTTGGTTGGTTCCATGTTTTTGTTATTGTGAATAATGCTGCAATAAACATAAGTGTGCAGATATTTTTTCATAAAGTGATTTAAGTTCCTCCAGATATACTCCCAGTAGTGGGATTGCAGGCTCATAGGGGAGGTTAATTTTTAGATATTTTAGGAATCACAAAACTGTTTTCCACAGAGGGTTGTACTAGTTTGCACTCCCACCAATAGTGTAGACATATTCCCTTTTCCCTGCATCCTCTTTAGCATCTGTTTTTTTTTTTTTTTTTTTGA
>NW_007119676.1:0-569 GCF_000164805.1 Carlito syrichta
CAATATACCTATTGAGACATTTTTCCACTGCTCAAAACAGTTTTTGAACTCTTCGATGCCTTTTAGTGTTTCTGTCATTTTTTGTTTCATCTCTTCCACATCAGTAAAAGACTTCCCTTCGAGAACTTTTTCATCTGGGGAAACAATAAAGTTGCTGAGGGTGAGACCAAGTGAATGAGGAGGGGGGGCATGAGGGACATGTCACTTTGGGTCAAAAACTGCAGAACACTCAGTGCGCTGTGGGCAGCTGCGCTTGCAAATCACCCATTATGAAATGGGCAAACTCGTTGAAAGAACCTCAGCAACAAAAAAAATCACTGAAGCTGAATGCAGCTTCTCAAAATTATGGCAGCTGGTACTCTGATGCCAATGGGTTCCTGGATCACTAGACTACTGAGGGAAGCCTGTGCTACATGGGGTTCACCCTCAAAAAGATAATTCCGGTTTTCTTTTTGTCCCCCCTCGTAAGCAATTGTCTGAAAACTTTGGGGAGTGGATAGCCTTGCTAGCAATCTCAGAGTTTGAAGGCCCCAAAATCAGGAACTCTAATGCCCAAGGGTGGAGAATTT
>NW_007119677.1:0-338 GCF_000164805.1 Carlito syrichta
TAATTTCTTAAGGCTATTAAAGTGGAGCTGATGTTTATAACTGTCATAGAAGGACAAATATCTTAGAATTTTCTTTCTTTTTCTTTTCTTTTTTTTTTTTTTGAGTTGGCATCTCACTCCATCACCTAAGCTGGAGTGCAGTGTCAAGCTCCCAGAGCCATCACAGTTGACCTACTGGGCTCCAGCAATCCTTCCGCCTCAGACTTCCAAGTAGCTGGAACTACAGGTGTGCACGACCACGTCCAACTAATTTTTTTTCATTTTATTGTAAATACGACGTCTCACCCAATTTGCCCAGGCTGGTCTCGAATCCGCGGGGCTCAGGCAATCTACTCGCT
>NW_007119678.1:0-607 GCF_000164805.1 Carlito syrichta
TTCGGGTCTAAGGTTGCACCCAGGATCCACCAAGAAGGACTGAACACAAACTCCAAAACAACTATCAGTACCACCAATATATTCTGTTGTGGTATGTGACTTCACGTGCACAATCAGGTGCTTAAAGAAAACTAGATATTTCTTCCAAAAGACCCATGTGAAGTTCTAGAATGTGGTATTTCAATCCACTTCTTAATATGACTTTTTGCAACTGTGAGAATTTGCACTCTAAAAATAGATTAACGATAAGTATAGTGGCCAGTACTTACGGTGTTACATTTTATCTCGTGTATTCATTTTCACCAATCACTATTAAATTCCATCTCCCGGGCAAGGAAACCAGGATGGAGGAACATGTCAAGGTCAAATAGCTTCACACGTAGCCAGGTGAGATTCAAACCTGACTACAAAGCCCATGACAAAGTCACTCTATTAAGAACAGTGAATTTCGCAGCAACCTGGATGGAATTAGAGTTTATAACACTGAGTGACCTCTCACAGAAACAAAGTTCTGAGCATCACATGTTCTCACTCATAAGTGGACCTTGAACAACTACCGTAATACTATATGAAAAGGATTGACAGTGGCAGGAAACTATGGGGGGGA
>NW_007119679.1:0-746 GCF_000164805.1 Carlito syrichta
CTGTTGGCACACCTACTGCATACAGCAGGAGCAACATGCTGCCTCCTTTGCTTAGAAAAGTATTCAGTCGGTTTATTGACCACCTTAGAATAAATGGGGAGAAAGGGAGTGTCACTTGGGACCCAGGGTTGTCTCAAATGTGCTGGTTGTCTCAAATGTGCTTTCTTCAAATGTGAGACTCTTATCTAGTCTGTATATAAAGTCAGACAAACTCGAGTTTTATTTTTATAGATGAATAAACTGCATCAAGGTGGCAAATTTAACTTATAATAAGCAAAATTGAAAAGCTTTAGCATACAGTATATCTGTATCATATATAGATACAGATCATTCTACATGTGACATATTTTCATTTTTGTTTAATAGTGAAGAGGAGAAACTCCAGAACTTCTTCTATGAACTTTTGGCCCAAAGATAAAGGGCATATTGCAGTGTCAGCAATGAATGTAGGCCCAGTGAGTGAGCTCTGGTGTTGCCTGGGTGGACAGAATACAGGTGGTCAAGGGTGGCGACGGATGGTCATGGATGGTGTCATGGTTTGCTTTGCACCCTTCCAAGCTCATGTGTTGAAGTTTTCCACCTCCAGTATACCATCATGTCTCCATATTAGGACATAGGGGCTTTTGCAGAAGATATTAGGTTAAAAATGAGACCTTTAGAATGGACTTTAATCTGACTGGTGTCCTAATAAAAAGAGGACATCTGGACTCACAGAAAGATACACGGACATCCATGTGCAGAGGGCA
>NW_007119680.1:0-829 GCF_000164805.1 Carlito syrichta
AATACCAGTTCTAAATATTTCCCTACTTAAAAACTCATGAAGTATCATGGCATTGTACATAACTATTCTTACTGTCGAATTCACACAAAATAAAATCTAAAAATCTAAATATTTCCCGCAGTGAGTCTGATCGTTACTTAAACACATTTCATAATACACATTAGGATAGACTATTTTTAAAAAAACAATTAAAATAAAAAGCACTGAAATTCTGTTAGGATCTTTCATATACGTTAGACCTGCAAGTTATTTATCTAATTTATGCATTACTGAGCACTATCATCTCATTTGCTCCTCACAGCTGGGATTATGACATTTGCACATTCAATTATGTAACATTTGAAAATCACTTAATCTCTTAGTGCCCCATGTGTCCTAAGTGAAGTGATGTGACTGAACACCTATTATTTGTATAGTTTCTTTCTACAACAATCTTGATTTTATTTAACCATGGAGATTCTCAAGCTACAAACACCAAAATGACTAATTCCGTAAAAGCAAAATGCTACCTTCCACTAGGCACAATAATTCTGTCACACATAGGAGCTATAAGAAAAATGCCCCCAGCATTTGAGTCTTACAAATGCTGTATTCCATTCTCCACCCTACCTAGAGTTTGTTACTTTTTTACATTTGTCTAAATTTTAGATACAATTATAAATAGAACAAGTCATAACATTTTTATGAGTTTTAATTTCCATCTTAGTATTCAATATCCTGTCAGGAATCGAATTGATACACTTCAAAATTTTCCAGAAAGCCCCATAGTCATTATACACCAGTTTGGTCATGTTTTCATTTGTCTTGCTTACTGTTCTTTTTTTTTTTT
>NW_007119681.1:0-829 GCF_000164805.1 Carlito syrichta
TAATTCCGGCTACTCGGAAGGCTGAGGAGGAAGGATCGCTGGAGCCCAGCAGGTCGAGGCTGCGGTGGCCGGGAGTGGCCACTGCACTCCAGTCTGGACGACAAAGTGAGACTCCAACTCAAAAAAAAAAAAAATTGAAGAAACATCCTGTCAGATATCTCTCAATATAACTGATTAAAGTTTTCAATACATTTAAAGGACAAATAATTTTTAAGAGCCTGAGAATGCAGAATTAAAAAATACCCCCAAACTATTAAATAATGACTAAATACTGTTTAATTGATTAGACTACATTGAATTTGATATAGATCTCAATTTTTAATTTTTTTATATTTATGGGTACATGAATTATATGATAGATTTATAAATTTATGGGGCACATGTGATGTTGAATACAAGCATACAAGGATTAATCATCAAATCAGTTCAATTGGGATGTGTATCACCTCAAGCATTTATTATTTCTTTATGCAAAGAGTATTCTCATTCCACTCTTTTCGATATTTTAAAATAGGGAATGTTGTTTTTTATAGCCAGCCTTTTCTCAATCGAATACTAGGCCTTATTCATTCTAACTATATTTTTGTACACATTTGCAGACTATTGATTAGACTTTTTTTCTCACATGAGCTAGACCTGCGGGACAGACAAGGATCATATTTCCTTGTTTGTGTTTTATGATTAAAGCATAGCGATTTTGGTAATAGACACAGTCAAAAAGCCCATAGATTAATTTGCAAGTACAAAGTTCTTGTATTCCTGTGTCATTATCACAGCTTCTATTAATGACGGTATTTTCTTTCCTAGATTCCACCATAAATGGAAGAAA
>NW_007119682.1:0-732 GCF_000164805.1 Carlito syrichta
GTTTTTTTGGTTTAATTTCTTTGCTCTTCTGAATCTTTTTCACATGATTGAGTAAAGACTGATGTCATAAGCATATCTAACTGTCACCTATGAATTAGTGGGGCACTTTTAATCTGGTGACTGGAAAGATATACTTAGTCCTCTTATAAGCCTTCAGAGATCAGTTTGAGAATTTTCTTTAACTCCACGCTTAATTTATCCAAAATAGATTAAACAATAAACAATTTACTATATATTTAATCCTCCTTTACTCTATTTGCATGACAAAAATACATTAGCGATAACGCTTCCGCATCAGTTCTCGGATTATACTAACACAGAACACTTGTGTTCTGTAAGCTGACCAGAGTTTTACACTGCCAACAAACATTGACAATCTTTTTTCAAACTCTCAGAAAAAGTTAATTTTTAAAAAGAAGTTATTGTTTATTTATAAGAGTTAACAGATAAAAGTTTTTAATCTCTCAAATTTTGGCTTTGCCTCTAAATTTTTCATACACTCTTGTCTCTACAACTTATCTGCTAATAAATTCTAATGCATGGCAAAAGAAAATGAAAACAAATAAGAATGGAATATTGATATTAACACTTTAGGAGAGTTGATTAGCCGGAAAATTACTTTTTTTTCTTTGATGGACCAGATTACTTGTGGCTTTGATTATTTATTGCATATTAATAAGAATTAAATTTCCTGTTTGGAAAATTACTCCTAGTTCTTATCAAAGATTTTAT
>NW_007119683.1:0-851 GCF_000164805.1 Carlito syrichta
CATGTCTCCTTCCTCCCATGTTTTTAAAACACTTTTCACTTTTTGTAAAATTATGTACTCAAAAGTGAACAATTGAAATCTGAATTCAAAAGTGAACAAACATAGTTTAGCAGATTAGTGCTCTACAAAAGTACATCAAAGGAGTTTATGAAATGTGCCTTTCTGTGTGGAAGAGAGCGGCTCGAAGGTAGAAGTCACATACAAACTGTCCTATGCAGAGGGCCATGACTTGGCTAGGAGGATGTGGATCGACTTAAGGGTTACTATTTCAGCGTCTGTTTCATCAGGATCCCTTGCTGTTAATGGTGATTTCATTCCTTGCCTTTTCTCTTCGGATTGGCACCAGGAGCGCATCTCCAAACTTCCTCTGTAACGTTTAGTAGCCTTAGCAAAACCTCCTTGCTCCTGTGGAAAGCTTCCTAATGTTGTTATTCAGAGGAACTGAACCATTCAATGGAACTGTGTTTCCACATACTACCCAGCTCAATTTTGGTTAAAAAGAGAAAAGATTGTAGTGAATTGAAGAAAAGGGAACACATGACAAAGTATATTCTTATAAAATCAAGTCTGCAGCCATTCAGGGGAGTAGAAGAAAGGACAGGAACAGAAACAAAGAGTAGATTGCCCATTAGGCCTTTGCTTCTAAAGTTAAGATGCTGGACTCTAGCATCCAGTGGCTGTGGAAGAAAAACATGACCAATCACAGGTCCCAGTTATGAGTATGCTGTAGGAGGATAAAGAAGACTGTTTTCTGATTCTTTAGAATCAGCTTATGAGCAACTTGGCTTTAGCCAAAAAACTTTTCAGTCTTAATGGAAAACTCAATTCAGACTACTAGAACCTAGCTACGA
>NW_007119684.1:0-822 GCF_000164805.1 Carlito syrichta
TCCCAGCAGGTCGAGGTGGCGGTGGCCAGGAGCAGCCACTACACTCCAGTCTGGGTGACAGAGTGAGACTCCAACTCAAAAAAAAAAAAGAAAAAGAAAAGAAAAGAGAGAAGCAAACCAAAGCAAAGAAAAGAAGGCTAAGAGGGAGAGCTATCCAGGCTATGGTAAGGAGTTAAGCTTTCATTATGAGGATGATGGGATACTCTGCTAAAACAAGGAAATGCCATGACCTAACTTGCATTTCTAAAAAGCCATTCCAGCTACTTTCCAGGAAACACTTGTGAGAAAAAACTAATAGTTTAGGGAAGAAAGTTGGGGGTTTTGACTTAGGAGATAGAAGTAGTAAGTGAAGTAATCAGATTAGAGAGATATATACACACACTATATATAATAAATATACATATAATATATATAAAATAAAATAAATATAAGAAATATATTTATATATACTTTTCTTTAGTTGGAGTCTCACTCTGTCACTCAGGCTGGAGTGCAGTGGCACACTCACAGCCACCATAACCTTGACCTGCTGGACTCAGGTGATCTTTCTGCCTCAGCCTTCAAGTAGCTGAAAATACAGGCACAGACCACCATACTCAGCTAATTCTTTTGACTTATTGTAGAGACAAGGTCTCGCCAAGATGCCCAGGCTGGTCATGAATCCCTGGGTTCCGGCAATCCTCTCACTTCTGCCTCCCAAAATTCTGGAATTACAGGCATAAGCCACCATGCCCAGCTAGTTTTGGTTATATTTTTAAAGTAAAGCTTGTGCTGGTAGATTGAATGCACGGTATACAGGAAAGAGAGGCATTAATGAGGCCT
>NW_007119685.1:0-386 GCF_000164805.1 Carlito syrichta
CTAATTATTGAAATGTGAGAGTTCATCCCTATCATGGAGTTCTTATTGAGTTATTGTTCTTCCACTTGGTTTTTTCTCTTTTTTCTTTTTCTTTTTTTTTTTTTTGTCTTTATTTTGCTTTTGGGGTTGGTTCGTGTATATTTTATTCTTTTCCCTGTACTCTTGTGAAGAACGTTGTTCTTTTTTCCTTTTCTTCTGTGTTTAGTACTTTCTTAAGTGTTTCATGTAAAGATGGTTTTGTGGCTGCATAAGTTCTTAGGGATTGGATATCTGGGAAAGATTTTAATTCTCCCTCACTGATGAACCTTAGCTTGGCTGGGTAGGTTATTCTTGGTTGAAATTGTTTATCCTTTATGACTTTGAAGATAAGGCTCCAAGCTCTCCTA
>NW_007119686.1:0-4061 GCF_000164805.1 Carlito syrichta
CGGCAAGATGGCGACCGGGCAACCCGGTGTCTGAAGCCCTCTACAAGGGAGATCTGCAGTGGGTCTCTGACTCTCGCCCCGGGAGGCTGGGGACCCCAGCATTGCAGCCTGCTCTTCAGACAGAGCTCGGCCATCACTATCGCTGGAACATCGCAAGGACTGGACAGTTTTACTGCATTGCACTGTCCCGTGGCTGCCGCAGCCCCTCCCCCCACCAGCGCTCCCGTCGCCGCTGCGGCCTCGGGCACGGGTAGCTCATCACAACCCGGCCGGAGGAGATCCACACCAAACCGCTTCAGGGAAGATCTGCTGGGATCGCTGCCACCGCTCCTGCGTACGAGACTGTCCTGTCCGCCTGGCGTGGGGATCCGGTTGCCTGCTCGGAGGCAGGCAGCCATCTTGTTCCTGTCCGGCCCCACCCCCTCTGGGGCGAGCAGATGAGATAGCACCACCTGCTGGCGATTCAAGGTAACAACACCGAAACGGGAGAGACAAGCTTCATAAAGACATAGACCAGAGTGCTGAACAAGGGTAATCTGAACTGTCCTTCACAGCAGATCAGGGGAACTGACCCTACTGCAAACTAATTTACCAGCTTGAAAAGAAACTAGAAATCAGACCTGAAAGGACATTGGACCTAACGAAATGTCTCAGAGTGTGCATCATTGATTCTATTAGTTTAATGACTTAATTCTATTCCTACTCTATTGTTCCCTTTTTTCTTTTTTCCTTTTCCTTTTCTTCTCTTTTCTTCTCTCTATAAACCATATCTTTGTATAGAGGAACAGCACACTAACAAGATGGTTGGTTAGCTTGTATGTTAGCATCACTATATGTTTTATTTTTAGTTTTTATTTTTTTGTATGAGAGTTGGTTCATCTGTAGCTGTGGTCTATTGTTTTTATCTGTTTCAGTATAGGCCTCTCTCTCTATTTGTTAGCACACTCGTTTGTTTCCCCCCTTACTCCTCTATCTCTCCACTCCCCTCTTCAACCCACTATCTGCTCCATTCTCTCCCCTCTGCTAACCACATTCTATTTCAGGGAGTAAACCTATAGCCCCACTGCACAGAGAGATTCCAGGGCAGTGGGAAGTGGGTTCCACATTATCCACACACCTGTCAGCGAATACCAGGACCTGCAGACAGATTTTGAGTCACAGCTCTCCCCTTAAGTACATCTTAAAACTGCAGAAAGGACCACCTCCAGACTACAGTGCAACTTCAGAATTGAACAAAGTAAGAGGACATACATAAAGAATAGGAGATTGAACAAACAGAAGTAAAACCAATCCCTTTACCACTGAATACCAGAATTAAAGAAGACGGTGACGTGGAGGGAAGGAAAAAGTAGGGAGGGGGAAATACCACATAAACGAAGAAAAACCAAAAGAAGAATATAGGTCTTACACAGACCCCTGGGAAATCAGACACTGGGAAAACAGATTCTGGAACACAGACAATGAAGAGTCCCCAGAATGACTGGTTACATGCAACAAACCCAGACATCAAGACATTAATGGAGAGAACTAAATAAATTGAGGAGAGACAAGAGGAAAACAGGAAGGAGCTGATGTCAGAAATGACAGCAGTAAAGAATACTGTGATGGAAATGAACAACAGACTAATAAGCATGGAAAGCAGAATCAGCCAAGCAGAAGAAAGAATCTCAGAGCTCGAAGACCAAAACACAGAACTAACCCAAACTCTCAAAAGCATAGAAAAGAAGCTCAAAAAGACAGAACAAAACCTGCAAGAGATGAATGATCACTTAAAGAGACCAAACCTAAAAGTAATTGGGCTTCCTGAGGCAGGAAGAGAAACAGAAGCCACACTGGAACAAACATTTCATGAAATCATTCCAGAAAACTTCCCTCATCCCATTAAGGATGAAAAAAGTCAAACACAAGAGATTCAGGGAACCCCTGCAAGACAACAAATGAGAAGACCAACTCCCAGACACATAATAATTCGCCTAAACAAAGTAGCTATGAAAGGAAAAATCCTAAAGGCAGCAAGAGAAAAAGGCCAGACTACCTACCAGGGAAAACCAATTAGAATAGCAGCAGATTTATCCACAGAAACCCTTTAGGCCACGAGATCCTGGAGCCCTGTCTTCAAAGTTCTAAAAGAGAAACAATTTCAACCAAGAATAACCTACCCAGCCAAACTAAGCTTCATTAGTGAGGGAGAATTGAAATCTTTTCCAGACATCCAATCCCTAAGAATCTACGCTGCCACCAGACCACCTCTACAAGAAACACTTAAGAAAGTAATGAACACAGAAGAAAAAGAAAAAAGAACAACAGCATTCTTCACAAGAGTACAGGCAAATGATTAAAAACACACATGAACCAACTCCAAAACCCAAAGAAAGACAACAAATAAACAGGAACAACTCTGTAAGAACCTTATGACAGGGACCAACTCTTGCATTTCAATTATTATCCTAAATGTGAACGGACTAAATGCACCACTGAAAAGATATAGAATGGCAAAATGGATAAAATATCATCAGGCAACAATCTATTGCCTTCAAGAGACTCACCTCACTAGAAAGGACATCCACAGACTCAAAGTAAGAGGATGGGAAACAAACTTTCAGGCAAACGGAATACAAAAGAAAGGAGGAGTAGTGATCTTAATTTCAGACAAAATACCCTTGAAGCTATTAAAAATCAAGAAAGATACAGAAGGCCACTACATAATGATAAAAGGCTCAATCCATCAACAAGAAATATCTATCTTAAACATATATGCACCCAACATAGGTGCGCCAACTTTCATAAAGCAACTTCTTGGAAAACTAAAGAAAGATATTGACTCTAACACTATCATAACTGGGGACTTTAATACCCCACTCACAAACCTAGACAGATCATCAGGACAAAAAATCAGCAAGGAGATCCGGAACCTCAATGTGACTTTGGACCAAATGGACTTGATACCTACAGAACACTCCATCCAAAGACCACAGAATACACATTCTACTCATCACCACATGGAACATATTCTAAGATCGACCACATACTCGGCCATAAAACAAGCATAAGTAAATATAAAAGGACTGAAATTCTACCAAACACCTTCTCGGACCGCAGTGGAATAAAAATAAACATTGACACCAACAAAGTCTCCCCAAAACCCACAAAGACATGGACACTAAACAGCATGATGCTAAACAACTCCTGGGTCAACGATGAAATCAAAACAGGGATCAAAAGATACCTGGAAACAAATGAAAATGAAGAAACATCTTACCAAAATCTCTGGGATGCCCTGAAAGCTGTGGTAAGAGGGGAATTTATATCCCTACAAACACACATGAAGAAAATGGAAGGAACAGAAATTCACAACCTAACAAGTCACCTAAAGAAGCTGGAAAAGCAAGACCACAAAAACCCTAATTTCAGCAGAAGAATTCAGATCACCAAAATAAAAGCCCAAATCCAGGACATAGAAGCAAAAAGATAATACAAAAAATCAATGAAACAAAAAGCTGGTTCTTCGAAAGGGTAAACAAGATTGATGGCCCCCTAGCTAGACTGACCAAGAAAAAATGAGAAAAAAAACAAATAAGCACAACCAGAAACACAAAAGATGAAGTCACATCTGACCCTGAAGAAATACAAAAGATCATTAGAGACTACTACGTACACTTGTATGGAAACAAACTTGAAAACCATAAGGAAATGGAGGACTTTCTGACATCACACAACCTACCTAGGTTGGAACAAGAAGAAATTGAGACCCTAAATAGACCAAAAACAATCAAGGAAATCGACTACGTAATAAGAAAACTTCCTACAAAAAAAAGCCCTGGTCCAGATGGCTTTCCAGCAGAATTCTACAAGACATTCAGGAGGAGCTGAGCCAATCCTACCGAAGGTATTCCAGGCGATTGAAAAAGATGGAACTCTCCCCAAATCATTTTACGAAGCCAACATCACATTGATACTCAAGCCAGGTAAAGATCCAACAAAGTAAGAGAACTACAGGCCAATATCATTGATGAACATAGATGCTAAAATTCTCAACAAGATCCTAGCAAACCGGATTCAGC
>NW_007119687.1:0-755 GCF_000164805.1 Carlito syrichta
CATTTGCACCCTTTTCTTCTTGTGTTAAGTAATGGAGGATTAGAGAAAACAGTGTCCAGTGACTTAACATAAATTGTGTCCTCTTACTCCTCCCTTCCAGTGGGTGTCAGCTGTGGGGGGAGGTGGCTGCACATTTAATTCTCTGCAGGGGCATTGGCCTGTCTGCTAGCTCAAATGATCCATTTTCCTGGGTCTGACTGTGAAATCCAGGCTCCAACTTTGGGCTGCTGGGGAGTTGTGTGGTGTCATGTGGGGTGACAGCCCCTCCTATGTTGCTCCCCACAGGATAAGTCACTGCCCTGGTGCCCCCAAGAATCCTCATTCCCCAAAGGAGGTGCAGGAATCAATCCCCACCAACCATGCAGGAGCAGAGAGACAGAGAGAGGCTGATGGGTTTTGTTTTAAGTTTTCTTGTAGTTTTGAAGGAAAGCCTACTTCTCTGAGAGAGGCCCTGCCGCCTTTCAGATCTCACACTATGGAAAAAGATCAGTCACATTTTGTCCTGGCTGCCAGAATGAGAGATTTACAAGGTGTCCCTTCAGAAAGAATTCCCAGTAGAGCCCACGCTGAAACGTCTTCTTCTCCAGTACAACCAAAATGATTAGAAAAGCACAAAGTACATTTTGCAGTGATTAGGCAAAAATGAAATCTAGTCACAGAAACTTTTACCTGTGACCATCTCCACCAAGCTAAATAGTCAAAGAAATCTGCTCATTTACAACTTTCTCAGAGTCTGAATTTCCTTTGCTGATCTA
>NW_007119688.1:0-768 GCF_000164805.1 Carlito syrichta
AGGAAATTCATTAAACAAACTTTAGTTGATTTCTATAATACTTTGGCATTTAATTAAAGTTGCAATGATATCTAACTTAATTGATGGTAAAAGTTATTATGTCAGTGAAATTTAAAAACACTTATCTCTTGTTTAATTTTCAGGAGTGAATGAATGCCTATATTCATATAATAACATAGAGAAATTATATTTAATTAATATTAAATTGACAGAAATATACTATTTCAACCAAAACATAACACACAATGCATGTTTTCCAGCACTTTGCTTCTTTAGGAACATTGTGTAGAAAATCACAACTTCCATATTTTAAAATGCCAGTGTTTGTCAGGAAATTTATCAGGCCTTTTGCATGTATTGTGTTTATAAATTGAATCTTCATAATGACCCACTAAATGAATAACTATTAATCTAGTTTTAGAGATTTAAAAGTCAAGACTCAGCTTGCTTCAGATTATAGATGTCAGAGGATTTGAACTCAAGTTTGCTCTACCCTCTAAATTGTCTGTAGGTATGATTATTCAACCAACATTAAATATACTTAATTTGGCTATAATTGATTTTATGAAACATTTTTGGCTCAGAAGAGCTCATTTGCTTATATTATGGCACGTTGCATGCCTAAGTGAACACTTCTATGACCTACCAGTATAGAAAACAATTAGAAAGGCACAGGATTACTTTGGCAGATACATTCTTAGCGACTGTATTCTGTCCTCTAGTGCACCTGACTTTCTCACCTGTCATTGAAAGCCATCTGTTGGGTCA
>NW_007119689.1:0-653 GCF_000164805.1 Carlito syrichta
ACTTCCCTATGCCTGAAAGGAGGCCCCGTTATCTCGGTGGGAGGCAAGAAAACGCATCGGAAAACCAATCGGAAACCTTTCCGGCGTAAACATTCACGTCACCTATAGCATTCACGCCGGTCCCATCTGGCTTAGCGTTGCCGTGACGTTCCCCGATTCCTCTGGAATAAAAGCGTGACCCTCTCGGCCCGGCACGCTGGCACGTGCCTGTACTTCCAGCCATCTGTCAGGCTGAGATGGAAGTATCCCCTGAGCCCAGTAGGTCGAGGCTGTGGTGGCCGTGAGCCTGCTACCGTTCTCCAGCCCGGGCGACAGAGCGAGACCGCAACTCAAAGAAAAAAAAAAGCGCAACCCTCGGTATGGATGATTCACGTGTGCCTCCTCGAGTCGTGGCAAGATCTAAAGCCATCGGTTTTGTAACCCTGAACTTAGCCAAGGGTTCGATGTGGAAGGACATGCCATTCAGCCCTATATTGAGCGAAAAGAGACGATGAACATAAACGTACCATTGAAAACAGATCCGGTCCATCGAGTGTGCAGATAGGGCAAGTCGGCTACGTGTGCTTGTCGCAGGGTGCTAGAATCGAGTCCTCGGGCCCTTGGGAAGCTCACAGTGCAGAGCGCATCCGCCGATCCACGGGGGGGGGGGGAAG
>NW_007119690.1:0-575 GCF_000164805.1 Carlito syrichta
ACTACAGGGGACTTTATGGTACATGACAAGGTGGGCTTCCCTAGGTACCCCCATAATACATGCTTTTTTTAATCAATATTTTTTATTATGATATTCTGGGGTACAGTTAAGGGTTAGGTATACAAATAGGCTTCATTCAGGCACCCTTGTTGATAAGAGGTGTCTCGCCGTCCCCAGACAGATATTTACTACTGTTAATTCCATCTCCCTTCCCCTCCCCCCCATAGTTTCCCACCACTGTCAGTCATTTTCTTACAGTATTACGTTGGATGTTCAAGGTCCACTATATGAGTGAGAACATGTGATACTCAGATCTTTGTTTCTGTGAGAGGTCACTCAGTATTATAGACTCTAGTTCCATCCAGGTTGCTACGATATTCATGATTTTGTTCTTTTTTATGGCTGCATAGTATTCCATCATGTATATGTACCACATTTTTAAAATCCATCCTCTTTTGATGGACAGCATGGTTGCTTCCAGGTTCTTGCTATTGTGAACAATGTTGTGATAAACATATGTGTGCAGATATCTTTTTTATAGAGTGATTTGAGTTTTTCAGGATATATTCCCAGTA
>NW_007119691.1:0-770 GCF_000164805.1 Carlito syrichta
AGTTATAAGGCATTATGTTCAATCATAATAGGTTAATAGTATAACTGACAGTTAAGTCATTAACTAAACTTATAGATTATAGTATAGTGTTAAGTTGATAATATTAATCGTTAAAAATATTGGGAGTCAGTGAACTTGGATTGAACCTAGAGTTAACTCAGGAAAGTTTTTTGTATTAATCAGGGTATAGAACAAAGAGTATAATATGAATGATTCATTGAACATTATGGAAAACACTTTGAACGATTTGTATTGAAATTGTGCACCTGTGACCTTAATGTAAGCACAGCAGGCATCATGGAATTCGAATTGTCTGCTTGGAAATTGCAGATCTCGTGGTGGTCTTGTGATGCATAGTTTGTAAAGCACGAAACTTGTACGCCCCCAGTGAGTGATTATCACATTGCTGGAGGGTATGGAAAATGGTATATAAGTTGGAAAAGGTTTGAATAAAATCGGCTCCAGTCCTGATCAGACTGTTCCCAGAAGAACTGCCTCCAAGTAGTTTCTTCTCGCTGTCCAGATTCTCTGGTGCGGGTCCTAACCCACCCTTGGTCAGTGCTGGTCACCGACAGAAGAGATCCGACAGAAATACTCTTTCTTGTTATGTGGTTTGGAATCAATGAGTCCATGACTGGAAATAATGGTACCACTCCATGATTTTCTATAAGGTCCTGTAAGAGAATCACGTTAGCCTATCTGAAAAATGTCTAAAGAGCGAAAAGGCTCACTTCACACCTCCAGGTCCCTGCAGACAGCTTTGTTACAAT
>NW_007119692.1:0-419 GCF_000164805.1 Carlito syrichta
AATCATACCTTGGCATGATGTCTTCTAGGAGCTTCTTGGCTGCTATTTGAGCCGTTTCAGGTTTCGTGGGAAACGCCTCATTCCAACCTGAAAAATATCTATAAACACCAGTAAATACTTGTAACCATATTTTCCAGGCTTCACTTCCATGAAGTCTACTTCCCAGTATGCTCCTGGCCGGTCTCCTCTAAACCTGGTTCCTGGGTTAGATTTGTGTGTAAAGGCATTAATTACCCGGCAAGCGTGGCACTTGTCTACGATTTGTGCAATTTTGTAATGTGAGTCTTTGATGGTTATCTTTGCATGGCGTATTAGGTCTCTCATCTTTTTTATTCCCATGTGAGTACTCATGTGCAGTTTTGTGAGAATCCGTTGTCCTTATTTTTCTGGTAAAATTACGCTGCAGTCTGCCGCCCTCC
>NW_007119693.1:0-767 GCF_000164805.1 Carlito syrichta
CAGACAGAAATTGGAAGTGTTTCCCCTGAAAACTGAAACAAGGCAAGACTGCACTCTCACCCATCCTGTTCAACATAGTGTTGGGAGTCCTAGTTAGAGCAATTAGTCCAGTGAAAGAAATCAGGGGTATCCAAATAGGAAAAGAGGAAGTTGTTACCTCTCTTTTCTAACAATATGATCCTCTACCTCAAAAATCCAAGAGAAACTTTTAAAAACCTCCTTGCACTGAAAAAGGACTAGCAGTCTCTGGGCACAAAATCAATGTGCAAAAGATACTTGTATTCATATACACCAACAACAAACAGGCAAAGAACCAAATAAAAGGCACAATCCCATTCACAGTCACTACCAAAAAAAAAAAAAAAAGAAAATAAATAAATAAATAAATAAAAAGAAATACTTGAACATCTTCCTAATCAGAAGTGAAAGACCTTCACAATGAAAACTACAAAACACTACTCAGAGAAAACCAAGAAGACACAAACAAATGGAAAAATATTCCATGTTTATGAATAGGAAGAATCAATATTGTTAAGATGTTTATTCTACCCAAGGCAGTCTACAGATTCAGCGCAATACCCATTAAATTACCAATGTCATTCTTCTAAAACCTGGAAATGACAAAGAAATACATATGAAAACACAAATGACCACGAATAGCCAAGACAAATCTTAGCAAAACAAAGTGGGAGGGGTCACACTTCCAGACTTTAAATTTTATTATAGGTCTACTATATTCAAAACAGCCTGGTATTGGTACAAGTACA
>NW_007119694.1:0-805 GCF_000164805.1 Carlito syrichta
CCTCTGCAGCCCCAGTCAGTGAGAGACAGCCCAGGCCTTCTACCTGCACTGCTTCTACATCAGCAAGGTTCTGGAGTGCTCTGATGAATTAGGACAGAGGCACCAGCAATGATTCACATGAAGACCACAGAATCCCAGGTCCTGTGGACCGCTGGACTCAATGCCCCCCTAGCTCCCTATTAAGACTTTCAGTGGGAAGATCACTTTGGGGGTGGTCTGTATTGCATGAGCTGTTCTGCCTCCCTGCCTCTCCAGATTCCAGCAGGTGCAGCACACCCACTTTGGAAATATTTTCCTGGTGTCAACATATGTTACAGCCCTAGGTCAGGGTTACAGATGCAGCTTGATCTCAAGAGCCCATCGTCACTGTGATAGCCCTTCCCACAAAGCAGGATTGAAACTAGGAGGCAGAGCACCTCTGTGCAATGTGGTGGTGGTGGCGCTGCTCATCTGAGGACTGAGGGGAGAATACCAACTCTCAACTAATGAGACTGCTTTGCTTCCACACATAAGTGAAAGGGGCAGTTCCACCAAGATGAAAGAAAACCACTCCATTTCTCCAAGAGCACCTGTGTCATAGTAGAGCCAGGTTGCTTGCCAATTCTGCTGATGAGGAACAAAGGTTAAGGAGGAGGTCACCAGAGCTCACGGAGAGCCAAGGCCCCTAGTACCAGTACCAGAAGGAGGGAACAAATTCTGAACTAGAGAAAGAGCCCTGCTCTGTCCCTTCCAGACTGCATTATTGAAGCAGTGTCATATGGTTTCTCCTCAGCTTACTACTCTTCCTGCCATCATTGCCTTTCCC
>NW_007119695.1:0-533 GCF_000164805.1 Carlito syrichta
AAATTTAAATACTTCCTTTACCCTCTAGGGACTAACTTCAATTTTATGTGGTCCTACTACAAATGCTAGGCTGTTGTTCATTCCATGAATTACACTGTGTTTTCCTGCTTGCTTAAGGGAAGACTCAAAGTAAGGTTTTACTTTTAAGAGTAAACAAATCAATTCCTACATCACTAAAACCCTGTTTTTAGTGTCATTATGCTGTTTTTCTTTCTTTCTTTCTATCTTTCTTTCTTATCCTTCCCTTCCTACTTCCCTCTCTTTTTCTTTTACTTTTTTTTCTGAATAGTGTTGGGTGAATATTTTATCTGCAAAAAAATCTATTTCTTGGTTTGAGAAGTAATTTTTATAGTGCAGCCAGAGTATATTATATGGGTTGTAAAGATGTTGTATATGTGTGAATATGTGCATATGTGTATGTTTGTGCCTGAAAGATGATCTAGTCATTTTGCTTTGGTTTGACATTGCGAATTGCATTTACCCAACTTGCACACTTCCGTACACCTCCATTCGTCTCCCTTTTACCTATTTTA
>NW_007119696.1:0-827 GCF_000164805.1 Carlito syrichta
GTCACTAATCACACGCCAATATTATAAGTATAACTGATATCCTATGTCAGAGGCGATCTTCCAGATGGGCCTTTACAGGCCTCAGCCATGTAGCTATAGATGTTGGCTCCCAACAGTGAGAACCTGCAATCATTTAGGTTTGATTTATTTAGTACCTGTGCATCACTGTGGAAGGAGATTTGTAGCCATATATGAATTTGAAATCTGCCATTGGTCATGATTTTGGTTAAGTTGCTTCACCATACTTAACCTGTTGTTACCTGGTGATTATGGTACCTTCTGGGCAGGATTCAAGTACTTACAGTGAAAACAAATAGGCATATGTGTAAAAGAGCTGCAAGAACAGGAAGGAAGCAGTGAATAACCCAACCCAGGAAACAAAGTTATATTACGCTCCATGTAAATAGGTCACTTAAGTCTGGTAAACTGATAACAAGTACAATTTAACTTCTCAATTTTATCTGGAAATGAAGGCAACTAGATAACATTATGATATTCAAAATTCATTAAATTATGCCTGAGAAGGAGATGGATTTGTTATATCAGGTATGTAGATATACTTCTTGTCTTTTGTCAGGAGGTTTTTCTTACATGGGGCTATGTTTCTACCAGTGCTAGAACCAATTCCTGTTTTTTTTTAGCACTGGATACAGTGGACTTTTGTTTCTAACTGCTCTTCTCTGTACTTAGTATACTGCTCCAGAGAATCACCAGGCATAGCTTGCAATTGTTTTTACATTGGTAAATGAATCTTTGTTCTGGGAATCAATCATTATGTATATTTGAATACTGTAAGTGAGATTTGGAGGGAGCTTTTAGATGTAGAA
>NW_007119697.1:0-618 GCF_000164805.1 Carlito syrichta
CCCCTGGGGCCTATGTGCCAGGACCTCCTGGGGACCCTGAGATGCAGAGAGGAGCCAGACTGGTTCCTCCCCTGAGGATCTGTGGGCCTGGTGAAGAGGCAGGTGAGACACATCACAGCCAGAAGGGCAAAGGTGCATGTCAGCCCAGCCCCTGCCCCGGCGATGGGCGCAACACTCATGAGGGGTGGCAGGGAAAACCTGGACAGGAGTGGCTGAGCCCGGTGCTCTCAAGGTCACACCAGAGACCACAGAGGTCCCTCTCCACTCCAAAAAGCCCCTCCCCACACGGAAGGAATGCAGTATGGATTTTTCAGGACAGTCGAGGCCCAGAGGCTCATACCCACATCCCAGGCCAGTCATGACAATTCTGAGCTCAGTACACTCTGGGTCGGCCTGGGAGCCTCCATGGGAGCTCTGCTCAGGAAGGCAGACACCCATTCCCCCCTGGACCCAGGTGGGTCATCAGTCAGACCACTAGCTGACTAGCCTCATGGCTGAGGACTTGGGTTGCCATCTCTGGATTCTCCTAGGCAGGAGATGGGACTCCTAGGCTAGAATGCCAAGTGAGGAGGGCCCAAGGCTTGACACCACTGAATCTGCAGGATGGTAGGGAGTCTT
>NW_007119698.1:0-739 GCF_000164805.1 Carlito syrichta
CGTTGAGGGAAAGATATTCATTTATCTGTTGTTTTGAGGATCAAATGACACATTCAGGAAGTAACTTAGATGAATAATCTAGCAGGGGTGAACTTTTTGTTTTTAGATACTCAACTCGAATCAACCTAATGAAAGTGTGAGTCACAGTGACATTTCTTTCCTTGCTTAACAATAAATCTATGGACCTAAACAATCACTAGAGATGTAAGAAGATGGAAAGGTAAAGGAAATCTTTAAGTCTTAACACCATTTCTTCCGCAGTTTGTTAATAAGGACAGCAGTATAACTTTCATGAATTCCAAACCTGGAAATTGTAATATTAAAAATACGTAAGGATCAGCTGTTCAGCTATTTGCATACGCGCAATGCTTTATTCTTCAGAATGATTCCACCCAATTTAAAAATAATTAGTGTTACGGTATGGCATTGCATTTTTCTATGGTCTTGGCTCTTTGGTCTTCCATTGGTTAAGGTTTGGCAGGTGGCCAAAGTTGTGTAAAGTTCCATGTCCATTATTGGTTGTGCATCAGAAGAGGCTGGCTGAGTGCCCTTTCAACAATACACTGGGATGCCACCCAGCCCAGCCTCAGCAGGGTTCTGAGAGTGCAGCTGGGCAGAGTAGTTGGAGTGTGTGTGCGAGTGTGTGAATGTGAGTGTACAGTACAGAGCGGTTGAGTTGTCACGTGGGCTCGAGCACAAGTTACAAATGCCTCCGTGTCTGCGCTCTTCCGCCAAGGGA
>NW_007119699.1:0-656 GCF_000164805.1 Carlito syrichta
GTGGAAAAATATCCCATGCTCATGGATTGGAAGAATCAACATTGTGAAGATGTCCATCTTACCTAAGGCAATCTACAAATTCAATGCAATACTCATCAAATTACTAGCAACATTCTTCTCAGACCTAGAAAAAACAACACAGGAATTCATATGGAAACACAAACATCCAAGAATAGCCAGAACAATCCTCAGCAAAAAAAACAAAGCAGGTAGTATCACATTACCACACTTCAAACTTTACTATAACATCAAAACAACTTGGTATTGGTATAGGAACAGGCATATAGATCAATGGAATAGAATTCAGATTCCAGAAGCAAAACCTCAATTTCTCAACCAACTCATCTTCGACAAAGCCTCCACCACCTACCACTGGGGAGAGGAGAACCTACTCAGTAAATGGTGCTGGGAAAACTGGCTGACCACATGCAGAAGATTGAAACAGGACCCCTACCTATCCCCGTGCACAAAGGTTAACTCCAAATGGATCAGAGACCTAAATGTAAAATCTCAAACCTTAAGAACCTTAGAAAATGAAGGAAATACCCTCATGGAAATCGGAACTGGCATCCAATTCCTGAACAAACCCGAACCCACAGCTCATAAGAGAGAGATAGACAAGTGGACCTTATTAAACTGACAAGCTTCTGCAAGCC
>NW_007119699.1:1607-14276 GCF_000164805.1 Carlito syrichta
GGGAAACAACTCTTATCAACAGGGTGCCTGAATGAAACGTAATTGTATACCTAACCCTTAACTGTACCCCACAACATCATAATAAAAAATATTGATAATTAAAAAAAAGAACATTAAATATAAAATTTAAAATTTCTACTTAATTAAATATTTGTTTCACTATCTTAGTAAGAAATCTATAAATAATGAAGGGTATTTTTCATTTTATTTCCTTATGTGCTTTATTCTGTGGATATATGCCAAACTGTCAGGCAGTGGTGTTCATATATTCACTCACTCACCGAAAAATTATTAGACACTGTGGTTCAAGTTAATATGCTATTTCAAAATAGACAGTAGCACAAGACATGCTTCTTTCCCACAAGATGCTTATGAAGTAGTTGAGGAGGAAAATAAATCCATAGTAATGCATAGTAAAAAGTTTTATTCTTTATTGAATGATGTATTGAAATGGTCCGATTTACTTACAAAGTTTAAAGGAAGTAGAGAGGAGACCAACTCAGATAAGAGCTGCTCCTAAATTAAAACAATGCTATATATAAATTAGATAAAGAAAGTATCAGAAGCTCACTAGACGGTGTTGCCCACAAGGAGACGTGCCTCAGCATAATGCATGACTGCTTTGAACAGTGAATGTGGAGAACCAGTGAAAGACTAGGACAGTTGGGAACTAAATGTTCATTGAAATGCTGAGTGATATTCATTTTAGATTAAAGTAAAGGAAAAAAGTGATAAAATTGAATTTTAGAAAGAATATCTTGGCTTCTGATGCCAGGAACTTGGGCAGCTTATGTAATTATTATTCTCTATTATGATTTAGAAAGACAACAGGGTAAATTTTCAACCCAGTGCCAAATATTATATTCCCCAAATGAATGGGTTTTAAAGGATCTCTTAAAGGAGATTTATTTGCTGCAGACATTTATTCAATTCCACAAATAGATATCAAATTGTTTATGTAAAGTTTAAAGTTAGAATTTTGGTCTACCTATTTGTAAATTTTTATTGAAGAGGATATTTTTATGACTCTTTAACACAATTAAACTGTAAACTTCACATTTCACTTTGAAAAAGACAATCTATTTGATGCAAAGTTTAGAACTATTTGGGAGTAAAAATATGTATCAAAGGCCAGGTGTGGTGGTTCAAGCCTGTAATCCTAGCATTTTGGGAGGTGGAGGCGAGAGAATTGCCTAAGCCCATGGGCAAGACCTGACTGGACAACATGGCGAGACTTCATTTCTACAATAAATAAAAAAAATTAGCTGGGCATGGTGGCACATGCCTGTAGTTCCAGCCACTTAGAAGGCCGATATGAAAGGACCGACTGAGCCCAGCAGGTCGAGGCTTCGGTGGCCATGAGCAGCATGCACTGCACTCCAGACTGGGTGACAGAGTGAGACTCTGACTCAGAAAAAAAAAAAAAAAAGTACCAAAGTTGAAATATACAACTTTTGTGGAAATAGCAAAAAACAATCAAATAAGAAAACTTCATAGTCTCAGTATAAATATTTGATACACTCTTACCAGGCCTGATAGTCCACTGAAATGGAGGAAAGTTCTTAGTCTTAGTTACTCTTTCAGTTATGCCTTAAGTCAAAAGAATAACATGTATTGAAAAATGAAAACATACATGCAAATATTACTGAATATTTAAAAGGATTCCTTAATCATTTTTACATTATGAAAACACATTCACAAATATATTACTTGGAAACACAGAAATCTACCTAGACATAAAATGCAGTAATTTCTCAGATAAAAAATTATAACATGAAACAAACAACCAGGGACGATTAAAGAAGTGCCAAAATAGATTGAACCTGTTTTGGGCCAACATGTCAACTTCATTAGCTGATCAAGTGTCAATTGTATCAGTGTATAAACATCTGTAATACATATTGTGATGAAAACTATGCTGATAAATGATTTTTTGACTGTTTAATGAATAAAAATATTAGTTTCACAAATATAATTTTATTTTATTGAAATTCTTTGGGGCCAAACTTTAGGGTAACTCATTTAATGATAAAGGCAACACAATATTAATATATTCTTTAAAAATAGCTTTAAAACTATTTTCTTTGCTTCACTAGTCATGTTCAATGCCCATAAGATCACTTTTAAAATATTTAAATGAAACCAAAGTTTTTCTGATAAATTGATTTAAAATTATTTTTCAGTTTCAGATATTTGGATTACAATGGTTTCCTCATCACAATAATCAATTCTACTTTAGGGATTTTTCTGTACAATAGTATCAGTAAAGGAAATTTGCATTGTTTTCAAAATAATTACATTTTGGAACCTTGTCTAATATTGATTTGAGTAGTGGTTGGAACTCTTTTTAAAAATTTTTTATTTTGAAGATGTGGGGTACAATTCAGGTTTAGATATATAAATGTTCGTTATGTATGTACCCTTGTTGATTAGGTATCCCCCCCCCTCGGTAGTTTCCCACTATTGCCAATCCCTTTCTTATAGTATCATGGTAATTGTTCAAGATCCACTTATGAGTGAGAACATGTGGTACTCAGTTCTTTGTTTCTCGGATAGATCACTCAGTATTATAGACTCTAAGTCCATCCAAGTTGCTGCAAAGTTCATAATTCTGTCCTTCTTTATTGCTGCATAATATTCCATCATGTATATGTACCACATTTTTTTTATCCAGTCCTCGTTCAAAAGACAGCACAGTTGGTTCCATGTTTTTGCTATTGTAAATAATGCTCCAAAAACATGCAGGTGCAGGTATCTTTATCATAGAGTGATTTGAGTTCCTTCCAGTATATTCCCAGTATGGGGATTGCGGGGTCATATGGAACACCGATTTTTAGATCTTTTAGGAATCTCCAAACTGTTTTCCACAGAGGCTGTGTAAGTTTACTCTCCCACCAACAGTGTAGAAGTGTTCCCTTATCCCTGCATCCTTTCTAGCGTCTGTTTTTTGAGTTATTGTTGATGGCCCTCCTGACTGGAGTTAGGGTATTTCAGTGTGGTTCTAATTTGCATTTATTTGATGACTAATGAAGTTGAACATTTTTTCATGTATCTGTTGACGACTTGTATGTCTTCTTTTGAGAAATGTCTATTCATATCTTTTTCCCACTTTGAAATGGGGCTGTAATCCCATTCACAGTAGCTACACACACAAAAAAAAAGAAGAAGAAAAAAAGAAAAAGGAAAAAAAAATACCTTGGCATGTTCCTAACCAGAGTAGTGAAAGACCTTTACAAAGAAAACTGTAAAACATTGCTCAAAGAAATCAAAGATGACACAAACAAATGGAAAAATATTCCATGGTCACGAATTTGAAGAATCAACATTGTTAAGATGTCCATCCTATCCAAGGCAATCTACAGATTTAACGCAATACCCATTAAATTGCCAGCAGCATTCTTCTCAGTCCTGGAAATGACAACACAAGAAATTCGTATGGAAACATAAATGACCACGAATAGACGAAAAAATTCTCAGTCAGAAAAACAAAAGGAAACACAACAAAACAAACAAACAGAAAACAAAGTGGGAGATATCACAGTCTCAGGCTTCAAACTTTATTATAAAGCCTCAATGATTAAAACAGCCTGGTATTGGTACAAGAAAAGGCATATAGTCCAATGGAACAGGACAGAGATTCCGGAAGCAAAACCTCAATTTCTCAACCAACTTGTCTTCAGCAAAGCCTCTACCATCCACTACGAGGGAGAGGAAAACCTATTCAGTAAATTGTGTTGGGAAAACTGGCTGGCCATATGCAAAAGATTAAAACAAGATCCCTTCTCATCATCATTCACAATAATCAACACTAAATGGATTAAAGACCTCAAACGATAAGAATAAACTTAAAACCTATAACTATAAGACAACTTAAAACCTCAAACTATAAGAATCTTAGAAAGTGCAGTCTCATTAACTGATAAATACAAGAGTGTTATTCTTTTTCAGGCCATGTATTAATTAAGATTTGCTAGTGGCCATGCTCTTTATTTATTTATTTTTGTTATCTTTAGTCTTTGAACAAGGTTGGTAGCACAAACAGTATCCAAGCCTCTTGCTGCTGACTACTGAAACAGAGAGAGAAATACACTTTAGCCTCTAAATCCTACAATGACCACTAACATTGGCATAATGAAGTCATATGGCTGAGTCTTACATCAAGATGCTAGGGAGGTAAAAAACAGAATGATAGACATCAAGCCTGGGAAGAGTGTGTGTGGTGGTGAGAGTGGGATAAAGAGAGGTTGGTTTAATGGATACAAGTGTACAGAGTGAGGAGAAAAGAAAAGGTCTAATGTTCCATGGCAGAGTATTTTGATTATAGTCATCAACAACGTATTACGTATTTCAAAATAGCTAGAAAAAAGGACTTGAAATGTTTGCAACACATAGACATGATAAATTCTCAAAGCGTTGACCATCTCAGCTACCCTGACTTGATGTTTATGCAGTCTGTGCATATAATAAAATATCACATGTCCCTCATAAATACATGCAAATCTTTGTATCAATAAAAACAGATGATAGGGAAGTACAACCTTCACTGTAGCAAACTAATTTCACATTGTTGAACAGAAATAAAATACACCTACCACAGCTGGTCAGTGAAATTTGAAGATTGCAAAAACAAAAACAAAACAATGTTTATTTTATCTAAACCCTAACCCTTTTCCTTTATACCAGTGGTACTATAAATTATAAGATGTTTCTTTAAAAATGAAGATGCCCAGGTTATAATGCAAAAGAGTATAATTCAGTAAGTCAAGATCAGGAAATAAGTGAGATATTAGTGTTCTATTTTTTGTTTGTGTAAATTTATTACCTGATGATTTTGTTAACTTTGTCAATTACCAAAATTTCTATAGAAAGAACTTTGCAAAGACCAAAAAAAAAAACACAAAAATTTAAACAACTGCAGCTGATATGCTCTATAGTTTTGTTACTATACGAATAAATATGAATGTGATGAGGCAAGAAATATAAAATGTAAAAAAGTCAAAAACAAAAGTTTGAGAGAAGAAAATATAGTATCCGAAATGAAGCCTATACTGCATTGAATTACAAGCAAACTAATGGAAATAAATAGAAAATTCTTTTTTATGTTTACCAATCTTGCAGAGACCTTCAGACATAAATGCTTTTCCAGTGAATTCTATTAGACATTTTTGAGGAAAGAAAAGGGCAAGTGTATACTTTTTTGTGCAAAATAAACAGAAAAATCACTCCTCAACTTGACAATACTCAATTTTCATTCAGTATTTTAAAAAATTTAGCAAATTTGAAATGGCAGAGAATTTCTTCAAGCTGATAAAGGATAACTTTTTAAAGACTGCATAGCAAAAGCATGCTAATGGTGAAGCACTGAATAGTTTCTCTATAAGTTTGGGATTAAAACAAGAATGCTTTATTTCACCAGTTGTGTTTGGCATTATAGTAGAGGCCTAGCCATTCCTATAAGGAGAAAAAAACAAAGATGTAAAGATTGAAATGGAAGAAAGCAAAATCTTCCTATTGTTAGGCTATGATATTAGGGGTTATGATTATTGCATAGAAAAACTCATGAATCGTACAATATAACTAGGAAACCAAATTACAGAATGTTTCAAGTTAGCAGGACAAAAGCTTAGCATAAAATCAATTGTGCTAGCTGGGCTCGGTGGCTCAGCCTGTAATCCCGTGCCTTGGGAGGCTGAGGTGAGTGGATTGGCTGAGCCCGAGGGTTTGAGACCCGCCTGGGCAACTTGGTGAGACCTCATCTCTACAATAAATAAAAAAATTAGCTGGGCATGGTAGTGCGTGCCTGTAGTTCCAGCTACTTGGAAGGCTGAGGTGGAAGGATCGCCAGAGCCCAGCAGGTGGAGGCTGCGGTGGCTGAGAGTGGCCACTGCACTCCAGTCTGGGCAACAGAGTGACACTCCAACTCAAAAAAAATAAATAAATAAAAATAAAAATTAATTGTACTTGTATATGTAGCAGTATAAACATGGTAAATTGAAATTTATAAAATAATTCTATTTATGATAGCAGAAATATCAAAGCATGTGTTCTAAACCAAAAATATTAAATAAGTAAAATATTATGCCACCTTTATGAATGAGAATATAAACAGTGCTATAATGGCAATTTTCTCATATTGATTTCTAGATTCAACATATTTCCAATGAAAATCCTAGCAAGCTTTTTATATAGACACCAACAAGATAACATATGTAACAGAATTCAGAGAAACTATAATATCCAAGCAATATTCAAAAATAAGAATAAAGTGGGAAAATTTGCCATACTTTATTTCAAGATTTATAATAAGGTTACCATAATAAAAATATTTTGGTATTCAGAAAAAAGAGCTATATGGAGAGACCAGGAATATAGTCAATTCATTTTTATCAAAGATGACATGGCAATTCAATGGGAACAGGAAAATGATTTCATCAAATTGCACAAGATTTTTTTTGTAGCGATTTTATAATATCCAGAAACCTTACTTTTTTAAATTTTAAAGATGTGGGGTACAATTCAGCATTAGGTATACAAGTAGTCATCGTACAGGCAAAGTTTGGACCTCCCCTTGGTCCCAACTTTGCCTGGTTTGTGATCAGGCACTCTTATTGATGTCGGGCCTCCCCACCCCGACTCCGGCAGTATCCCACTACCGTCAATCTCTTTCTTAAAGTATTATGGGAAATGTTCAGGGTCCACATATGAGTGAGAGCATGTAGTACTCTGTTCTTTGTTTCTAATTACACAAGATTAGCCAGTTATAATTTTTTAAAAAATAAAAATTATGCCTTACCTTAGATGGTGTATTTTGCGCTGCGCTGCACTATATATCACTGAAGAAATGAGAATGCAAGTCACAGACTAAACGAAAGTATCTACAAATATATCAAGTACTTATAACTAAATTATTTAATGAACTCTTACTATTTAATAATAAGACAACAGAGAAAACAACTTAGAATGCATAAAATTTTTAATTGAAAATTATAATTATATTTGAAAAAAATTCAAATCATATTTGAAAAAACATTTGAAAAATATAATTTGAATGAAAATAAAGCCAAACATATATAAGAAGAAATAAAGTAAGAAATAATGGGCAATTGACATATGAAAAGAGGAGGTAATCCTCAAAATTAAAAACGTTTGTGCTTCTAAGGACACTATCACGAAAGCAATAAGAAAGCCAGAGAATAGAAGAAAAGATTTGCATATCATATAATGAAAAGAAATATGTATATATAATGTATAACAATCTCTTACAGTTCAACAATAAAGCAAAACACCCAATTAAAATGATCAATAGATATGAACAGATATTTCTGAAAGGAAGATATACAATGGCCAATAATATACAATGACACATAAAGAGTAACTTGTTATCAAATTACAAATACATATCAAGACTGTAATGAGATATT
Source organism: Carlito syrichta (assembly GCF_000164805.1). Taxonomy (NCBI): domain Eukaryota; kingdom Metazoa; phylum Chordata; class Mammalia; order Primates; family Tarsiidae; genus Carlito; species Carlito syrichta. Next base: position 9,029 of record NW_007119699.1, read on the forward strand.
ATGTCATAGTCACTATGACAGTTATTATCAAAAAGATAGATTATAACAACCATTGATAAGGATGCACAGAAATCCAAATCTTGGTACATTGCTGGTGAGAATGTAAAATGATGAAGTTATATTGAAAAACAGTCTGGAAGTTTCTGAAATAGTTAAATATAAAGTTATTATATGATCCATCAATTCATATACTTGAGATAAATAAAAGTATTAAACTTTTATATTAATGTACATAGTAGCATGATTTATAATAGCTAAAATTTAGAAATAACAAAATATCCCTCAAATGCTGAATAATCAAAATGCAATATATTCATACAACAAAATGTTACTCAGCCATAAAAAGAAATAATGGTGCATGTTACCATAGGAATGAATCTGGCAAAACTATGCTACATGAAAATAAAATATTTACAAAAAACCATATGTTAAATGATTGTACATAAAATATCCAGAATAGGCAAAACTATAAGAATAAGAGTATCAGCCGGGCTCGTTGGCTCAGCCTGTAATCCCGTGCCTTTGGGAGGCTGAGGTGAGTGAATTGCCTGAGCCCGCGGGTTCGCGACCCGCCTGGGCAGCGAGACCTCATCTCTACAATAAATCAAAAAATCAGCTGGACGTGGTGGCGCATGCCTGTAATTCCGGCTACTCGGAAGGCTGAGGCGGAAGGATCGCCAGAGCCCAGCAGGCGAGGCTGCGGTGGCCGGGAGCGGCCACTGCACTCCAGTCTGGGCGACAGTGTGAGACTCCAACTAAAAAAAAAAAAAGAATAAGGTATCATAGTGGTTACCCAGGGCTGGGGCTAGGAAGATAGGATTGGAATATAATGTATATGTGATTTTTCTATCATACTGATAAAAAATGTTTTAAAATTGATTGTAGTGAAGTTTACACAACTCTGAAAATATGCTTAATTCATTGAATTGTATACTTTAAATGAACAACTTATAGAGTACGATAAGTTATTTTTCAAAAACACAAATGAGAAAGAAAAAAGAAGCATGTGGATGTTCTGTGTTGATAAAAATGATTTATATTTTGTTTGTAGTGATATTTATAAATGTATATATCTAAATAAACCCATCTATCCATATACTTGAAATGAGAAAGTATACAGACAGCATAAGGATTCAAAGACAATTTTGCATAGTCTAATAAATAACAAAGCAGTAGATTACAGATAATTAAATTAAGAGTAAATAAGTACATTACAACAAGGAATATTATGCTAGGAGGAACAAATACAATAAGACACATTGTGGACAGACTAAAGGAAATAAATATAAAAGTTTAAAAGAAAAATATGTAAATATGTTGGTAGATTTACTAATTTTTTTGTAAAATATAATAGAGTAAACAAATGAAAATGCATTTCAGATGGAAGAAAGCATTCCCAGTTTAGTCTTCAGGTAAAGGGCATATTGTAACTCAGGAAAAAAAAAAATGATACAGTCAACAATATTCTGTTCTTCTCTTCTACTCCTTCTCTTCTAAACACTTCCAACCTGGAACTCATAATTTATCACCTACATATACTTCACCTTGCCATACATTCTTCTGACCATACTATATTAGTTGAAACTGCCTTTCCTCAAGGGAGTATATTCTCAGCAACTCTCTCAAGAGATTACTAGTTCATTTTCCACATTCTGCTAACAGGAGAATCAAAGCAATGGGGCAGATGCTCTTTTGTTTCTCACTAGCATTTAACAGGACACTGTTCATGAATCCATGCTAAATGCTCCAGCTTTTGCAATGAGACTATACACCTTACTCGTCATTCTTGTTTCAATCAATTTCTGATATCTGAGATTTCTTCAATCTTTTCTTGATGATTTTAGTACTCTGTCAACTTGTACCTCTTATAAGTGAAGATGAGTTGATAAGTTAGCTTTTCCTATTAACTTTATTTCAGTTTCCCATATTTTTAAATATTCATTTGGAGAGACCAAAAATAGTCTATTTTTTGTAAATTGTATTATTTATTTTAATATTACTTTATTTAATAAATGTTATTTTGAATAATTTTTCTTGATAATTGTATTTCACACTCACTTATTAATAGAAAAAAGTTACCATACATTTCATTGCCTATTCTGCATTGAAACTTCACACAAAATATATATGTCTATATATAATTTGAATTGGCCCGATTTATTATTAATTTATTAGTATTACCACAGTTCATTGATTATTGAGAATTAAAGAATATCTTTTCTATTTATTACTACCATTCTGAGTATGTGCATCTAGCATTATACATATACATGTATTATAAAATCACTTATGTGCAAGAACATTTGCAAATATTAATTGACCAAAAGCTATAAAATGTTTTCATCTTAATTATTAGGTAACATCAATTGAAAAAAATCTGAAGCAATAACTACTGGATTTCTAAACATATATAACTTAAATAATTAGTAACTATCTTTTTATTTTGGAAGACACTGCATAAACAATTAATGAGAAATATAAAAATTATATCTATCAAGAATGACATTATAATTACATCAAGTGTATTATTAGAAAGCAAAAATTAATTCCTATTTTCTTTTAGTTTCATCTATCAGTTTGGCAACTATGAAAGCCCTTCATGATTTTCTACCATTATTTTCTATTTTAAAAAAAGAATAAAACATTTCGTTTTTTAAAATAATAAAATTAGAAAATACCTCCTAAGTAATAAAAAAAGAAAATAAAATTAGAAATATCTCCAAAATAATAAAAAAGTCAAAAAATTTCAGCACAATATGTTACGTTAAAATTCATTTTAATAATTGGACTTACAGGAAAATAAACCTTTTCAGCTGTTAGCCAATAATAGAAGGAATGTGTTACCAAATCTGTTTGCACTCATATTCTGCTGTTCCTAGATTTAGGTGAAAAATAAAACTTCAAAGAGCAAAATACATTAAAATTTCTGACCTAATCTCTCTTAGATGCCTGAGTTTTTTAGAAACAGTACTTCTGACTTGGTAATTGTATTACCTTGGCATGTGCAAATGTTCAATTGGGTCAAAGATTATCGAGCACAAAACTTGGTTAGATTACAGTGAAATGAATCAGACATACCAAATATATATGTAGAGTTCTTCCTTGTGGCTAAATATTCCAAATATACACAAGTCTAAGCAAAGCCAAATAGGAAAATTACTGTATAACAGTGATTTAAATTACATAAGTACTTAAATACCAAACTTGATTTATTCCCTTTATAGGTCTGTGATCATCAGAAAATATGCTACTGTTGTCCACATAGACCAGTAGATCAAATGACTAGAATACAGAGTCATGAAAATTACACATGAATATATGAAAAGTTATTTTTCCCCCAAGTTACAAAGACAATTTAGTAAAGAAACATAATCTTTTTTAATAGATGGAATTGAAACAATGGAATATCCATATACAAAAAATAGTAATTATGAACCATTCTTATACCACGTGACAAATTAATTAATTAGGATATATAATAGTTCAAATGTAGCTCCAAGCATTATACAATTTACAAAATAAAACATCAGAAATATATTTGTAAACTTAGGCAAAGGTGTATTAAATATGACACAAAAAGCATAATGCATTATAAAAATATAATTTGGGATTCATAAACATTGAAATGTGGTATTGAACGGAGCTATTAAGAGAATAAAATTATAAATTACAGACAAGGAAAAAATAGCTAAAATATATTTGATCAGAAGCCTATTTGCAGAATATAATTAAAACCATTTAAAACTCAACAACAAGATAATGAACATTCAAATAATGGGCAAAAAATTCAAGTATATAATTTTACCAAAGAAAATATATGAATGACTATAAACACATAAAAGATATTCAATATTAGCCAGGCTCGGTGGCTCAGCCTGTAATCCCGCGCCTTTGGGAGGCTGAGGTGAGTGGATTGCCTGAGCCCGCGGGTTCGAGACCCGCCTGGGCAGCGAGACCTCACCTCTACAATAAATCAAAAAATTAGCCGGGCGTGGTAGCGCATGCCTGTAATTCCAGCTACTCGGAAGGCTGAGGCGGAAGGATCGCCGGAGCCCGGCAGGTGGAGGCTGCAGTGGCCGGGAGTGGCCACTGCACTCCAGTCTGGGCGACAGAGCGAGACTCCAACTCAAAAAAAAAAAGATATTCAATATTATTTGTCATAAGATAAATGAAAATTAAAAATGTGATACTATACTATTCATATAGTACAAAGACTAAAGCTGAGTGTTGGCCAAGATGGAGAGGAGCTGGAATTCTCAATATAATGATGTGAATTTAAAAATATATGACCATTTTGAATAACAGATTAATGACATCATAAAAGTTAAACATGCACTTACAATATGATTCAGCTATTTCACTCCAAAGTATTTATCAAAGAGTAAAAAGAAAGCAAATCAAATGTCCATTGAAAGACTTGTACACAAAAATCTGAAGTTCAAAACTGGAGAAAACTGAAAAGTTAATTATCAGGTGAAGGTACTCTCAACAATAAAACAGAATGAACTATTAATACATACAGCAACAAGAGTGAATCTCAAATAATTATTATGAATGAAAGAAATCATAGAAAGATTATATAGTATACCACTTATGTTAAACTCTATATACTGCAGGTTAGTCTAAAGTGTTAGAAAGCAGATCAGCGGTTTCCTCAACATTTTATAGTGAAAATACAAGTCTTTCACTTTCTGAGCTGCTTATTTCTATCTTATTTTTTCTGGTGCTATTGCATATGGAATTATTTTCCTAATGTTCTTTTTAGATAGTTCATTGTTAGTGTTTAGAAAAGTAATTAATTTCTGTGTGTTGAGCTTGTGATCTCCAACTGAGTCAAAATGTGTTTATTAATTCTAACAGGTTTTTTTTGTTTGTTTTAAATGGAGTTGAGGATTTTCTATAAGGTCATTCCATTGTCAGACAGGGACAGTTATATATCTTTCATTTCAATTTTGATGCCTTTTATTTACTTTTCTTCTGGCTATAACTTCCAGTACTATGTTAAACAGAAGTAGTGAGAATGGGTATCTTTGCCGTATACCTGATCTTAGAGAAAAAGTATTCAGTTTTTCACTTTTGACATGCTAGTCATGGGTTTTTTATATATGGTTTTTATTATACTGATACAACTTCCTTTTTTTTTTTGAGTTGGAGTCACTCTGTTGTGCCCAGACTGGAGTGCAGTGGCCGCTCCCGGCCACCGCAGCCGCGACCTGCTGGGCTCTGGCGATCCTTCCTCCTCAGCCTT